>NW_010518854.1:0-31466 GCF_000687285.1 Phaethon lepturus | reverse complement strand
CCCTTGATTGGGCGGCCTGTAGTAGACACCACCCACGAGGTTCCCTTTGTTGCAGCAGTCTCCGATTCTTACCCATAACCTTTCAGCCTGCTCATGGCTATTGAGACAGCTCTTCGCACTCTATCCATTTCTTGACATAGAGACCAACGCTGAATAGCCTGTAGCCATCGATAGCTGCACTCCAGTCACGGGATTCATCCCATCAAGTTTCAGTAATGGCAACCAGGTTGTAGTTTTCTAGCAGCGTCATGGCTTCCAACTCCTCCTGTTCGTTGCCCATGCTGTATGCGTTGGTGGAGAGGCACTTCAGCTGGGCTGTCGACCATGTCACCCTCTTAGAGGAATCTCCTTTAGTTCTTTTGAGGTCTTTTTCTGGTGCAACAGGCTGAGGGGCCTCGCTAGCACCCTGTCCCTGACTAGCACCCTGTCTCACCTTGATGTGTCATCCCACAGCTTGTCATGGGTGAGCCTGATATTATCCCCCTCTCCCTTTGAGTCTAATTTAAAGCCCTGTCAATGAGCCCTGCTAGCTTGTGAGCAAAGACCCTCTTCCCACTTTGAGAAAGGCGAATCTCATCGCATGACAGCAAGCCAGGTGCCGTGTAGGCCATACCATTATCAAAAAAAGATGAAATTGTGGCGGTGGCACCAGTCACCAAGCAATGCATTAATAAATAGACTGTGCCCATCTGTTCCTCCCTATGTCACTGCCCACAACTGGAAGGAGGGAGGTAACAGTAACCTGTGCCCCAGATTCCCTTACCAACTGTCCCAAGGCCCTGAAGTCTCTTTTGATCCCCCTTGGACTATGACTTTTCATCCTATGCAAAGTTTAATCTTGCGCTGCTGTCCACTCCAGTCCAAAAAGCCTAGGAAGAGTTCTACCTTTTTGAATGTTACTGCTGCAGAATAAAATAATTTTATAAATGTTCCTTTAACAGGAAAATTCTTACTGAGGCACATCATTATCAACTACCTGAATAGTTCTTGATTCAAAAGAATGCTTTTTAAATTGTAATTATTTTAAATAGGAAGAAACAAACTGCGTAGTTGGTTCCTGATTATGAACATTGGGGAAATCTTTTAAAAGCAGCTCAGCACTTCAGTGAGTGCCCTACTTACTGTGTGAGCATTAAGGATTCAGCCTCTTGTGCCTTGAAGGGCATGAGTAAAATTCCATGTTTGAAGTTGGAGGATCAGAGAATTAAAAAAAAGATAATTGGCTTCAATTATGGGCTCTGTGGATAAACTATAGGATTCTTTTGTATGAATGTATGTATTAAGAATGTTTTGCTGCATACTGTGAGCTCTGGAAGAACGCTTTTCAAAAGAAAGCCAATAGGTGCTATTCATTGCCTAAATAGTTCTGACCAGTTCATGGAGAGCTTTGAGACCCAATTCTTCTCAAGTTCAGTATGAAGACTTACAATCTCTTATACTTAAGGAAGTAATCATAAGTTATTTAAGAGTTTAAAGGTGCAGTGTGCAATGGGTATCTTCACCTGTCCTATGTTTAGAAGAACAATGATTAGAAATTAGATAAAGATAGGACTGAGATTTCTGGGTATGTAGAAGGCATAAAAAGCTGTAGACAAGAGAGGATTATTTCAGTTTTTCTCTGGAATTCTGATCAGTTCTTTCCAGTCCTTAAGTTATACTGATCATGATTGCAGAAAGGTAGCTGGAGTGTATGCTTGTGCTGAAAATACGATGGCAGTTGATATTTTACTTCCTTTAAACTTAGAATTGAGTCTGTTAATTTGCAGCAAACATTTCACTGCTGCGTGATTGTTTCTTTTTGACAGCATCTTGGTGCAGTACCCCCTGAAAGCGGAGACTTCCATGAAATGGTATGCCAAGCCTGCATGAATCACTGCCATTTCCTGTGGGCCTATGCGTCGCAATTAGCAGGTAAACAAAATTGAGGGATCTGAGCCAGTATTTTTGTTAGCATGTATTTCTCATACTGGGTTGGTTAATGACTGTTTAAGTGGTTGGAGAAATGATATTCATTGTATTGGACAATTGCCTTCAGCAGTGGAACATGCAGGGCTACAGTAACTGTTCTGTGAAAAAAAAAAAATGCAGTTCTTGTTCCTAAATCTTAATTCTGTGGTGCTCACTCATTTATTTTGTCAAAGACGTGCTAGCACATAGATGGATGAAGACTTAATACTTGCCTCAAGTAACTTAATTTCTAAACTGGATCAAAAAACTGAAGAGCAGGAACTCTCTGAGTTCCTGAAAAAAAAAACTGAACTACAGGAAACAGTGAGGCAAACAGCTGAGGCTCTGAGCAGCACAGAGTGAATGATAGAGTGACCTGAAATGAATGTGTAAAACCTTAATCTGAGTAGAGCTGGGGCTGTGTTCAGGACACACATTCCCTGCAGTCACAGCAGGCCTCTGTCTGCTATGTGGTCTCTGTGGGATCAGAAGGGTACATGACTTGTTTTCTGGGGAAAGAGCTGATTTCACATAGTCTGCTAAATGTTGCTTGTACAACTGGTGATTGATCTCTTACGTGACAGAAATTTCAGTGGTAATTTTAAGGATTGCAAGCTGGCCTACCTGGAGTTCTCTTCCTTCTAATGTAAATACAGTACAGAATGGGGTTTTTTTGTTTGTTTTTGGTTTTCTTCCTTCTAGCCCCGTGTGTCACAGGGGGGTTAGAACTTGAGCTGACATCAAGAGAGAAGAACTTGGTTTAAATAAGGAAGGTGTGAGTGTAGTTAATGTCATGGAGTTTTTGGTGTGTGTGTCTGGAGGGAATGAAGAACTCTGATACAAAGTCAAAATCGTACGCAACAGCTACTGAACCTGCCGTAGCTATCAAGGGGTGCCAAGAAGGACAAGCATCTTAGTACAGAACTATCTGAAATGGTGATACCCTTTCCCTTTCCTAGGGCTTAGATTTTGGGAAGCAGAATATTTTAGAATAGGTGTATGAGAGGTGAAGAACACTACGGTGAAAGAGAGCGCGGTTTCTTGGTATACCTCGGGCACTGTGTCTTTGGACAGCTGTAAGATACACCCAGGACCCTGCAGTGTACAAGGTGATATCATTCTCTTTGATGCTGCACTGTAAAGCAGAGAGGACATCGGTGGTAGCCTGTACATTGTCTGGCACGGTATTTTCCCTTACGTGGGTATGTATCTTCCAGTTCCTGCTTTGACCAAAGTGAGCTCCCTTGAAGATGAAGGGATTATCCTGAAGGTTGAGGAAAGTGAAGAGCAAAAAAAAGAGATAAAAAAAGAAAGTGGAATGGAACACCAGGAAACGAAGGAGGAAAAGCAGATGGAGCAGTTTAATGAACCGTCTACTAGCTCTGGATCTGCTTGTCCAGAGGTAAAATGGACCTTGTTTTCTCTCCTATACATCTTCATACTGATGATAGGTGAACTAAAGCCCACCTCTCTCTGCAGAGGTTCAGTGAAGAGGTAAATGCTTTAAGTCTGTTTCCATGTGATTCTTCAGTCACTGACACTTCAAACATGCGGTCTCTGTGGAGCACAGCGAAGGCTGTGGAACCTGATTTTAGAAGTGGGTGATAAGGGTGTAGCGTCTGTTTGCAGATAGGTTAGATCCATCCCTTCTTGTCAGCCACCCGGCCTTGGCACTGAGGTAACTTCTGAGTTTGTTCTAATACAGGGGTATTGTGCATTGTAGCTGCATTTGCACGATAGTCCAGCTCTGATTTCTTAACCATTTATGATTATTGCAGTAAATTTCTACAGAAATGGCCAGTGGAAGCTGCTAAATCCACGTCAGAATCCTCATGTGGATGAAATGATAGTATAAGTTGTTTATAAAAATAAATATGTCTGCGACAAAAGAAAAGTCTTGTGTAAGGAAAAATGACATGCTGGAAAGAACAGTGCATATTTGAAGTGACGTTACAGAACACTCTCATTTTAATTCAGGTGGTTACTAAGAGTGAGGAGCCAGTCTGCAAACTGAAAGAACTCCAAAGCAAGGAATTTTTAAAAAAAGATACTGCCACCTTTTGGCCGTCGAACTGGAGAAGCAAATTATGCACCTGTGAAGACTGTTTGGTATGTATTCTCTCTTCATCACCATCATTGACATGGGGGAGACAGAGAGGAGCTCCCAGAGAATCTTTGAGGAGAAGCTTGTGGGTAAAATCTGCGTAAATGTTGTTACTCTGCATATAAACACCTAAAAACCGCTCCACCTCACATAAAGAAACACAGTGAATCCTTTGGAATTAACACATCACGAAGGAGCTGCTAAACATTTGTATTTTCTTTGCTGCTTGAATCTAGTATTGCTTTGGAAGTCATTACGGGGAGATGTCTGAAATGCTGGATACAAAGTTTACATTATTATTATTTTTATTATTGTTATTTGTGATTCTGAACACAAAAAGGATTGGGAGAGACCACCTCCATATGAGAAGTTTTGTCATGTAAAAGTAAAATTTGCTTTATTCTCCAGAAAATGTATTCGGAGCTTGAAGTCCAGTTCCTGACAGATGAATGCGACACTGTCTTGGCTTATGAAAATAAAGGTACCAGTGACCAAGAGACAGAGAGGAGAGATCCTTTAATGGACACCCTTAACAGCATGAACAGAGTCCAGCAAGTGGAACTCATCTGTGGTAAATACAACTTCATTTTCAGAATCTGCCTTAACACCTTAACAGTTTCCCCTAAGAGATGAGTATCAGGTCTTGTGGTGTGGTATCAAACTATTTTTGAAGTAACATGTAGAAGCTTGTACTTACTTTGGAGCAGTTTGTCCTCTCTGGCCCATTATTACAAACTTTAACTTATGTCAAGGAACTAGATTGTGTGGGAACTTCTCCCTTATTTTAACACCTTCGTTACTGTATTGATAAGTAAGTAATTGTAATGTGAAGATTTAAACATTAATTTATGCTTCTGCTGTCTGGATTATTTGTCTTGGCCTGTTCAGTTGTTTGGCAATCTCCTATTACCTGGGGGAGTGCCAGCGGGTGCGGAGCTGGGCTGTGGGGTGCTCCCTGGCAGCTCTGCTGCAGAGCACATTGGCAAGGCAGCCTTGATTATTTTGTAACTGGAGCTGCATTTCCCTCTTCTGAGCGAGGGCTGTGCACTCCGGTGAGGACACTTGCCCAATCCTAAGTTACAGGCTATGACTTCCTACCACTACCCCGTGTGCTGCTGTAGGGGGAGGCTGGGGGGCAGGGCAGTCTTTTAATTAATTGTACTAATTCGCTGACTGAACTTGTATATGTTTCTCTGAAGATCACCTGAACAGATACTCAGACTGCAGAGGCTAGTCTGATAAATTACCAGTCTTCTCATGTTTACTTGGACTTACCTTTCTTACTGTTACTTATAATCCAGTTCAAACCTAGATTTGTCTCAAGTAAAGATAACGAATGACAAGAGTAAGTAGAACAAGTTGTCTTCTTGAGCCAGCGTTAAAATAAAGCTGGGTATCTTCTTGGTTTTTTTTTTGTTTTCTTTCCCTTGCCTTCGCTTCTCCATACAGAATACAATGATTTAAAGACAGAACTGACTGACTATCTCAGGAGATTTGCAGATGAGGGAACGGTAAGGCAAAACTCGCCGAATTTGCTTGCCAGAAAATGTGTTTTAAAATCCTGTTGAGGGGTGGGTGCTGAATGCGATGATGCTATGTTACAATATTTTTTTCCTGTCTCTTGGATTTGCTGGTACCACAGTAGAAATTTGCAATTCCAATGGAATTTCTGAGTTGCCTTTCCTCAATGACATTGTTCAGAGATAACAAGGACCTTACAGAAATCTGTCTATGAAGTACTGAGAGCACTTGTTAAATTTAAATTAAACTTCTGTTGCTCTGAGGAAAAATAGTCAGGAAAAGCAGCTCTTAGCTTTTATGTTTTTTCTTAGATTGAATTTAAACCCGTAGAAGAATAAAGACTGAGTAAATATTGGCAACCAGTCTCATCAGTTGTTTTCCTGGAGGAATTTGCATGCTATTATTAAGCAACACATGCATTTTGTTGGCTTTTTGGCTAAATTGCCATTCTTAGTTACATTGTAATGAGTCTGAAGCCAGCTAGTGAAAATCTTGCTTTGTGTTCCTTTTTCTGATGACAAAAGCGAGTGGTCAAACCCATTAAAAATACCACCAGGAGCTCGTTTCTCTGTTTTTTATTCTCTCATAACAGAATTTGGGCATCAGTCATCTCTTTTGGGTACAACAGGAAAGCTGTTCTGCTAGCTGTATTGGAGAGGGTTCAGGATACTTGCTGTTCTGTGCTTTGTGGGGTGCATGCAAGGGAAAAAAAAAAAAAGGATCATTTAATTGTTGTGTTGTGCCACAACTTGGGTTTCGTATTGCTTCCCCCAGGTGGTTAAAAGAGAAGACATTCAGCACTTCTTTGAAGAATTTCAGTCACGGAAAAGACGACGGACTAACAGGATGCAGTACTACTGTAGTTAGACTGAGAGAACTGGGAAAACAAAACAGTACTCACTGACAAACAGAAGAGGCATCTTCAGTATTTGGCTTCTCATCAAAATCCAACTGTCCAAGAAAGGTCTCCATTTTGTCTCATACTTCTTTTATTTGTAGCAACTAAAATGTGTTCTTAACAGGAACATTGCATTTATAGGGACTGCAGTACTGATCGACTTTGCGTTCCTGCGAAAGCTGGCCTTGCCTCAAGGGAGAGGGTGGCTTGGTAAAAGAACAGTGTGCCACTTTGATTCCCTGCAGCCTCTCACCTGATTTACGGTTAGTGCCTGTAGCCGTACGCTGTACTAAACCGGCGTGGGCTCTGCCCGCCCTCCCTGCTGTACGGCACAGGCAGGATGCACTCTGCCTGCTTCACAAGGCTGGGGCGCCTTGCTTTCCTGCCCTAAGGGCTCTGCGGCAGCACACAGCGGTTCCCGTGAAGTAAGGCCCTGTGGCCACACAGAGGGAGGCATAGATACTGGAGGGTGCGTCGCAGCTGCTGGGTGAAATTGCATTCTCACCCTGAGGTGACAGCGAGTGAGCTAAGAACACAGTACTGCAGCTGCGGAAGTGCTCCCTAGGCAGGTGAAAAATGAGAAATCATGGGTTGGGCTTGACGCAGCAGGATGTTCTGTCTGGTTTTATACATTGAAAAACTTTGTTTCTGATACTGTACGGTGATGTTTTACATGCAAAAATTTGTCACATGAACTTGATCCACTCACTAGAATACAAACATTATTTGTAGGAGAGAAGGTACCAAATTACAAATTAAACACGGGAGGGTTATTATAGGACTTCTACTGCGCTTTGATTTTAAGAACTAGCCTACTGCAAATTATTCTACTGCATAAATGTTCCTGAGAAAACTGCAGCACCCTGGCATTTTCCTACAGTATAAAGCGTGTGATCTTTTTATAATCACTGTGATAATCATGGAACAGGAGATGTTTCAGTGACTTTTAAGAATCTACACTTAGCTATGATGAAATACTGACTTTTTCTAAGCTTGGAGCCTAATGTAGTTTTTAGTTTTCTTTACCCACAAACCCCAAAACACACCTTAAGAAAGTTCTAATTTTTAACTCCTGCTTTATGTAGTCAGGGGATTTCCTTACCGGAGGTACTATTCCGCTTCCGTGCAGCAGACCTTTATCTGCCATCCTCACTGTCATCCTACTTTATTTACAAAAGCTACTTCTAGCATAGAGGCTCCATTCATTGGTTCATTTCATGCGAAATGACCACTTGCTTTTAAATTTAACCCTGGGTAGTATATGTGCTTTTTTTTTTGTAGCAGCTGTTAACAGGAGTTGTAACTGCATATCTAACTAAAATAGCTAAAAATTAAAGAACTCTTCAATCTGTACTGTCTTGTTTTTTTGGAAGTGCTGCTGGAGCAGTTTGTGGCCCAGGGCAGCGACATCTTGGGGGCCAAGACCTTTGCCTGCACCGTGACCCACGCTGCTGCAGGCAGGTGTGAGACAAGGGCTAGCATCCTGCTTGCATGCACCCCTGCGAGCAGGGGAGCAGGCCGAGCAGGGTGACACTTCCTCCCTAGCGCAGTGCCTGGCATTCATTCACAGGAGGTGTCCTGGGCTCCAGGGCTGAGCTCAAACCCTGCTGCGCTGAAACCCCAGCTTTCCTGTTGGGCTGTCCTGCCCCAGGTACAAAACAGCTGCAGCCACTGCCAGGGTGCAAGTTAGTGCTGGGGCAAGGTGCAGCCCCATCACTCGCTGTGCTCCAGCAGCCCTGCACAGAGGGAGGAATTCCACTGCAGTGAGTTGTTTGAACTGAGCATGCAATTTCCAGGAGTTGCTGCAGCTGCTCACCACAGGGTCAGCATCGATACCATACACCATCCCCTCTCTGTTGCAGGGAGCTGTGGGCCCAGCCCTTAAACATTCCCTCTAACCATCCCCCTTTCCAACTTCCCTGCAACAGCTCGGTGAAGAGCATCCTCTCTTCCGTGAAGCTAGCAGACTTAGAAGCGGTCTGTAACAAGAAATGTTGCATTTGTCTAGTTTAGGCAGTTGCTCCTGAAATGCATCTTCCCAGATGTGGGAATGAAGGTGTCAGTAATTAACACTGAAGACCAGACAGAAGTCTCTCCTGGCCGCCTCACATCAGCGCATGACACGCTGTTCTGCTGTTGTGCATCCAAGTGAGACGAGTCAAGGTTTTCTGCTGCTGGATGATGCCCTAACACACCCGGGCCACCTCTTTGCAGGAGGGTAACAAACATGCAGCTGCTGCAGGTAACTGCAACTCAGGAGGAGCACGCTGGGTACATAATGAGCGTCTTTGTCTAGCTGCCCTCCTGAGAACATAAACACTTCCCAGAGCAAAGGCTGAATCTCCCCGCCTCAGCTACGGGTAATCCTCTGCCTTGCATGGTCTCAGTCAGTCAAGCTCTAGCCAGAACTCCTCACCAAACTACTTCACTGAAGTGCTCTTCCTTTCTAATAAGCTGCTTGAGCAGAGCCACTAATTTTGAATGCCTCTTTTTACACTGGTTTGTGTCATATCCTTGATGTTCAATGCATTATTCTGCACTTTTTTCCCGAAGAAGGAACAACAAACCTTGTCAGTTTTAAGAACCTTTACTGTTAGAGGGCACCTTACGGCCTGTGTTAGACCCCTCCTCTCCCTGGCCATTAGCCAGGCGGACAACCTGGAAGAGCGACGGCAGAGCCCATTCGGCAGCCTGCTGGTAACAGTGAAGCAGAAGAAGTTGCACAAGCATGTTCTATACAAGCCATTTATTTGAAATGCCAACTATACGTAGGATCAAGTCAGTGTTACATGCTTCTCAGCAACAGTAGAAAAATAGAACCAGTGAAAACCTTTTTACAACTGTAATGGTACTCAAAAGAGAAATGTGTTGTTTTACAATGCATCACACAAGACTAGAATTCAAGTTTGGAGGTACCTAAATAAAAATACTATTTTTTTTTTAAAAAAACACTATGTACAATTGAAGCGTAAACAAGTTTTACAAAGTACTGGTTATGCAGGTTGTAGAAAAAACACTTGCATAGGACATGAAGTCAGTTTAAGAAAGTTTTCTGAGCCTTTAGCATAGAAGGCACTTGACTTTATACCAGTAACGACACAAGGACAGGAAACAAAACCGGAATGCTGCCAAAGGCAGGGCTACCTCCCAGCAGCACAGAGAACTACAGAAACCCCAAACAACGTCTCTACAGCTCGCTCAGCTATGCCCTGCGTTTGGCAGGGCTCAGCACCACCTCTGCCATAGAAGCATAGAATTATTAGAAGAAAGAACAGTGCCTCAAACAGCAGTATTCTTTCAAAAAAAAAAAAAACAAAACAACCCCAAAACAAACCACCACCAACAAAAAAACCAAACCAAAAGCCCCACCAAACCCAAGCCAAAGAAACCGATAAGACAAACACTTGGGACATTCCAGGACCAAAACCCAAAGCTTACAAGTACGGGTGGTCACAGCAGTAACTTTCAGAAATGAAACTCCTCAAGAACAGGAAAAATACAACAAGAAACTGCTAGTCAACACCGCAGTTAACACACAGCTACAGTAACTCCATGGAACAACAAAACATTTTAAAGGAAGAATCTGTTTCAGGAATTAAGTTATTCATCCATATATTAAGGAAAAGAGGAGGCGGCCAGGGAAAAGGGAATAAGAAGTTTTTGCATGTTGCTCACTAAATGAAAGTGTGAGCTCTCCTTAACTGAGCAAGGAGCAAAAGTTTTCCTCATGCAAGAAACTTTCATGTTCATACCTCTCACCTCAAGCAAAATACAGTCAGTAATCTGTTATCTCCATCCCACCTACAGGAGGAAAAGATGTTAATTTCCAGCCTAATCAGAAAGTGCTTCATGTAAACAATGAGCTTCTGCACCAAAGTTTTAGTAGACGGAGAACAAGGAGTAGCAGGCAGCACAGGTATGTGTGTTCTGCGAGCGAGATGTGGCATGAACACTAGCTTCTGAATAATGCTTCCATGAAGAATAAAGATGGTCTCTCTCCCCTCTCTCTGCACATCCAACTAAGCAGGAAATCCTACACTACAGTACAAAAAAAATGCAGTTCCAGTAATTTGACAAATCCTTCTTTTCCACTTCAAACCAGCTGCCCTTAGCTGCTACCTTCTTCCCAATTCAAAATACACAAGCAAAAATGCAGATTGTCTACATGGCCTGATTGTCTTTGTGGCCTCAGAAGGACTTGTCTTTGATTTTGCACCTACTTTTAAACACTTTATTCTCTTTTTTAATACTGCTCAGCTTCTGAGACTTCAGAAGCAATTTTGTATTCTAAAATGCAGACATGCCATCCCCCCCCGAAGGCATTTTTCACCAGCTTATTCCAAAGCCAAAGCATTTCATGATTTCCCTCACGCCGTAACCTCAAAACCTCCCAGTCTTCGTCAGCCACATCCCCACAAATTTCAAGCTTAGAAGTTACATCTGCAGATTTCAGCCCCACTTCTGTCCAGGCACATAGCGCCACATCAAACTGTGGTAACTAAAACAGTTTGATCTCAAAGTACATCTACCAATTTTACGTAAAAATAACTTATTCCAAATAGTAAGTCTTTTGAGGACAGCAATGATTTTTTAGTGATTAAGCTACCAACATACCTACGATGCGAGTGCAGGGCGTTTCAGGGGTTGTGTGTGTGATGAAAGTTAACGCTTCTAGTGCTGGTGAGCATGAGACCCAAGTGTCCGGTTAGAGCTACGCAGCCAGACAGCGCTGTGCCCAAATCTTCAGAAGAAGCCTGATGAACCTCAGCCCCTAACCTGCAGCAGCACCATCCCCCCCACTGCCACCTTCTTGCATTTACCAAGGTTCTACACTGCAGTCCCATGGAAGTCATACATATTGGTGATGAGGCCAGGACCACTATGACTGTGGTCAAAAAACAGATCAAAAAGGCTAAAAGAGAAAAAAAAAAAAACAACAAAAAAACCCACAACCAACCCACCTCCCCTCACCCACAAGACATCATCTGCACAGTGTAGCCACATTTCTCCTCCAATCCTATGCCATGCCTTCCGTGGCTGCGCCTCAGGAGAAGCGTCTGCAAAGCTTTCACAGAAGCAGGAGGCCTACAGATGCGTACGCAGGAGATACCAGGATTTACTGGTTCAAACACCCGTATCTTCATTTATCTGGAAGCTGTTTTGTAGTCTAGAAATGCAGGATTCTATATATTTCAATAAAATTGTGTTGCTGTTGTCAGGCCTCGCATACCTAACCTGTTTCACTGAACTAAGAATCTACCATCAACTAAAACAAAAAGTAAATTTGCAACAAGGTTTCTGTTTAAATAGTATTATGCATTTTGAACTGTGGGAAACAACTCAACCTAAAGTAGTCATTAGGTCACACTTGGGATTAAAGTCTTCCACTACAGGGAAATTCTTCATTATAGAAACTGCATTTAAAAAACCCAGAGAGGCCTTTACCGGTAATCACGACACTGCAGTGGCATCAGGTCCCTATCCTAGATGCAGTCAGTGATCCTGGGGTAAAAACTGCACAGTAAGCATTAAGGATGCACTTAACTATAACCATTTCAGCCACCCGGTACACTGCTCAGCCCCAACCCAGTGGCAGGGAGCCAGCCCAGATCACTATCGTTCCCTCTTCCTATCATGTTAATAGATGAATCTCACTTCTGTGCTTTAAAAAAAGCAAAGTTGGGAAAAGGAAGTGTAATTTAAGAGTACTAAAGCTTCCCCCATTTCATGGCACTAAAGCAGTTACTCTTCACTTTGATCTTGTTCACAGAGCAACTGCACTAATGAAGTCAGCAACACTTCAGGTCAGGTAAGGAACACTGAATGACGTCACTAAGAGTGAAGCCCTTTTTTAATCATAGGCAGGAGAAAGCAAGGCAATGAGCAATCACCTCAGCACCTCTGCTGGAGGGGGAACCCTCTCAAGGGTTGCCGTTCAGGCAAAGACAAAAATACTATGCCTTGTCTTCCTGACACTCCAGGACTTAGCACACATCCTCAACTACGGTCTTCGCTTACCCCCACGTATGGGTAGCTGGAAGAACAAGTTATTACTATCATTTCTACAGTATTTCTAGATTTATTTCTGCATGGGCAAACAAACCATTCTAGTCTGTGTAGAAAGTGCTTCTGGGTGATTGCGGAGTTCTCCATGGTCACCACTGAACCAGAAAGCAAACAGAATCAGACTGTCAGATCCCAGTGAATTTCACTGGAATTTGGACTCCTAAGTATCACCCGGACTCTTAAAAACCCAAATGGAATTCTTGAAGTGGGCTTGCTATAGAAGACCAGCTGCCAGAACTTTTCAAACAAAACATTAGACTGGATTCTTGCCATAGTTGTAAAAATCAGGAAGATTTCAGATCTAAACAAACAAACAAAAAATCTAACTAAAAAAGTAGTATTTTGATGTGCTGTTCTTTGGAATTCCTATAATTAGAAAATAAACGTATTGTTACTATCTCATAAGAAAATACATTTCATAATGTGCAACCCAATGCACATAGGGGATTGGCAGGCGAAAGGGAAAAATGCAAAAGTATGAAAATACAGTCCCTTAAATGTGACAATAAAGTTCAACATATTAGTACAAAACTAATACACTAAAGTAGATGTACAGGTGCAAAAGGCTACCAGGTTGTAGAAAAAAGGTACCAGCTTTTGTTTTTTTTAAAAGGCTTAATTAAATTTGCTTCAAAAAAAATTCCCACAAAATAAAACCAGAAGCAGCATTAAAAACAAAACTGATAACATGCTGTCTCTAATAAAGCAACGTATGTACAAAAGAAGTGAGCGAAGCTGAGTTTATCTGCTGGCATAAATGAATTTGTCTGACAGAAGTCAGGCCAGAAGTTGCAAAGAATGGGATGTTTACAACTCTTAGGCACAGAGAAACAGTGGAGGTTGCTTTCAGAGGGCAGATTTTTTATAGAGGAAGTCTGGTTTGTTTGGAGACCTCCTTCCTCTGCTTGCTGCATCTTCCCTTTCCAAATCCGCATTTCTCTGTGCTCCCTGTTCCAGCGGCTCATCATCTGCCAGCCTCCGACCGAGTCTCTCTTCTTGCATTTCAGAGGTGTATGCTGAGAGGGAAGGTCTGTTGGAGGTCAGCCCGTAGGTTAAATCGGTTTCCATTTTCGTTCTTCCCCTGATGTGAACCGGGCCATTACCAGCATTTTCCTGGGTAGCCAATGCCAAGTCCAGTCGCTGGGGGGGTTGTTCTAAGACATCGAGGTGTATTGGCTCATTCTTTTGCCTGTGTTGATGCCCATCTTGGGAGAGCAGGTATTCCCTCCTAGAATCCTCTTGCTTTTTAGGAGATATGGGGGCAGGTAGATAGGCTGACTTTAAGCCACTTGGTGATGCCTTATTGTGGCTATACAAATCCGGGCCAAAATATATGCCTTGCGAAGGCGAAGGACTGTGCCTGCTGGGTGCTGGAGTGGAAGGTCGGCATGCAGCATTGGAGAAGTCATAGAAGTCAGGGTACTCCTGCTGATTTTCTCGAGCATCGATTTTTTGCTCTATTGCATGTTTCTTCCGAGAAGTAGGCATGTGTCTGTTCTGAATACATGAAATGTGCTGGGGTAGACCAGGCCCTACCTCTGTAACTGTCTGGCTTAATTCTGTGTCGACAGTGAGCTCCGGCAATCTTCTGTCTTTTAAAGACATTGCTGACACACCCATTGCAATATCTGGCATCAGTTCATTTAGCAAGGGCTGAGTACACTGGAAGAGAAAAGAAATTGGTCTATGGAAACAAAAGCAAAAGCTAAACAAAAACTGTACTTAGTATAGTTTCTGTAATTCAAAACGGCATTTTCCCCAGCCTGCAACTTTCCTACACTGTTTAAAGAGCACACAAATCCTCCAGCCTTCCCTGTCCTGCTAGCTCAAGACAACTTCTTTCCTTCATGAAGCTGTTGTGCCACAATAATAGCTCCTTCTTAAATGCATCTTGCCTCGAATATGCAGTAAATGACAATGTACTGGTAAACTCTCAAAATGTAAACCTGTTTTAAGCCACTTGCAATTATCAAACTAAACAAGGTCCTTGGTGCAGAACTCAACAAATGGTTTGTTACAGCACAGAGTTCCAGTACAGGGAAGTCATGAAGCATATATTTCATCACTATAGATGCAACTCTTCTGCTTGCGTTTCATATTTTAAAGTTAATTGCAGCTACACGTGTGCGTATGCACAACAGCATCAGGGCTGGGGGAGAGCATCAGTTACAGTGCTGACTGGATCCACAAAGCCCATGGAAGCTGTAGCACGGCACCTTGCCTACACCTATAAGCAATCCTGCAATGAGACGAGATATCACAGTCTTCCAGACCAAAGAGTTAAGGTTTCTACTTGTATTTATCATTTCTAATGAAAGCAGTTTGAGTAATCGTTACTATTAACTCACAAATTGCAGAAATAATACAGAACAAAACCATCATCCATATTAAGTCTATGCTTCTCCTTGCGTTTTTTTATAGAAACATTCTAGTAGAGACATTTCTATTGTGAAAAAGCTGTGAAAAAGATCACTATACGGTTTCCTTAGTGAAGTCAGTATTGATTGAGAAAGAGAGACTTATGCTACAAAACCCATCCTTGAACAAACAATGAAAAACAATTCTACTTTGAAATCAAATTTTTTATGTTACAATATAGAAAGGAGTACAATATATTTAGGACAATTGCTAACGGAAAGAAAATAACCCGTGTTCCCATTCAGAACTCCAGATCAAATCTGCACCTAAAGAGCAGGTTTTCAGTATGATGCAACTGTGTGCCGAAAACAGTTTTTTTCATTGCAGAAATAAGTTACCAAAATCCTTCTTTAGCATTTTATGTACTTCAAAGCTATGTCTTTGTCCAGCATGTTATATTTTGTTGTTTTCACTGCATCATATTGTAGTTCAGCAACTATAATGATTGTCTTTAAATGCTGTAACAAACCCAGTTTGCAGTTACCAATTTCTGCTTGCCTATTCATTTTAAAATCTTTTTCACGGCTGTAAGGCTTCACATTCTCCACAGGTTCCCTTTATACACATCTGTTTAACTTCAGGACTACTTATCTGTGAATAGCCAAAATATCATCACTATTTCTACCTGTGAATGATAGCACGCAGTCCACTACTGAAGCTGACTTACGCTTTGTTTTAATGTAGAGAGAACGGTATTATTTCAGAATATTTGCGAGTTCCACTTCCCCCTCCAAAATGCTCCTGCCCCTGGAACATTAATTCCCCCAGGGATTAGGGCATGCCTTTAGGATGCAGGATGCTGACAGTCAGTTTGGTAGAAAATTCCTCTCCTAACCAATGAAGATGCTCTTTTATGTAAACTAAGCCAAGTTACTTCATCATAAGGATTCTCTCAAGCTCCTCTCTCTAAGCATCCTTCAGTGGCTAGAGATAGGGAGAAGAGAAGAAATCATAATACTTACTACTTGCTTCTCAGCTGCCATAACTGCCGCTGCTGCAGCCACCGTTTGCCTCCCCAGGCCTGTAGTGTTAGTGCAATCGGGAGGTGCTGCTTTAACGCCGGGCAAGTAGACAGGCGGCACTGCTTTGGGAGTGGTTCGGGAGTGGAATAGCGAGTGGTTACATGGGTACGAAAAGGAACGGGAGGGATGTTGACTTGGCACCCTTTGTTTCCAGCCCACTTTGAACTGGTTGTGAATAGGAGTTGCTGGTGGGTGGTATGGAGGCGGAGGAGGGGGCAATGGTGGATGGAAGGCCACAAAAGAGTCCAGTTCTGTAAACATGGTTTCTGCAGTGGGAGTGCTGTTAACACGACATCGTCCAGACTGTCTCATTGTCAGGAGTGGGCTTTCATCCCCAAATCGCTCATCAGGAAAAAATTTGTGAGGATTCTGCACAGGAAAACAACCCAGCATGTAACAAATCAAAGTAGGAAGTCACCTAGAAAAATCTCCTAAACTAACAGACACTGGAACTAGAAATCTGCTAGTACTGTAACGGGATAGTTGTGCCACCTAAAACCTCATCAACACTCAGAGGTGATTACTGCTAGCATGGAGTAAAGTTGCTGTTTTTTTCAAAACAAGACAAGAAGCATCAGATTTATTGTGCAAGTAAGTTGATCAACAAATGCATTTGCTTTAACAGCACCACACAAACAGAAGCAGGATTTCCAATTTCCCAGTCCTGATACGTACTATCCAGATCTACTGCATCAGTTAGGGCTTTTTCTCCTCCCTGATTCAAGAATAAATCATAATCTAGATTTCTGGTTATGGTTTGACTATTCTCATCAACTGCCTCTTCAGCAAATCTTTTTGTCCCCAAAAACCTGTGGCAGTAAGAGCACCCCGAACGGCAACAACTCTTGAGAAAAATACTTATACGCTACACTTACACACTTATAAAAATCACATAAATCAAATGCAGTAGTCTCATTGTAATTTGCACTTGGACAGTCTAAAGTTACACAGGCATTTCAAAGCAGTTTTGCACCTGCCTGTGCACACACAAAGCAGTTCTCTTATTGCACATTACCCGTTAATCTGTTACAAGTCAATTCATAAGCAGAATAAAATCAAAGCATTTGTGGTCTTCTACAGCAATTTTTCCATACCTGCAAAAGTTCAGCAGCAGCATCAGAAAGTCCAAATTCCCGCAGCACACGGATCTGAATCTCGTAACTGACTGTGGCGCCTTCTCCGCAATTGAGAGCGTACGCTCTTTGCACCTGCTCAGTATGACGCAGCTCCTGCAGCCGTTTGATCATCTCTTTTACAACAAGAAGACTGGGAACTGGAGGGGTAATAGAGAACAGAATGGGGATAATTGAGATTACCTTTTTGAACTGTGAGACAGTAAGTTTGATTGCAATGGTTAGATTGAATTCTGAAGGAAAAAAAAATCTAATGTCAGGCTGAGCTGGCTTTTTTTTTTTTTAAGAAGCATTCTGCTAAGAACAGTTCAACTTACACATGTTCCTTGAAGCACCATTAAGGCACAACGGATAACACACATATCATACAACTGGTAAAGACATATACCATTTTTCCACCTTCTGCTAAAGCAAGCCACAAATACAGCCTTCTTTGTAAACCCCTTATGATGCAGGAGTTTTATGATTTGAGGTGGGAGCAGGATATCTTAAATAACAACTGAATGTTCCCTCATGAATTCTACAGGCCAAGAATTCACTGATTTTTTTGGCATACACTTCATACTTCTAGTGGAATTCTATAATCACAAGACCATAATACCAGTATGTAACTGCAGAAAGAGCATTCTAAAAAAATTACACAAACTGTAAGCCAAGACAAACCTGTTAAAATTATGTTGGTTTATGCAGCCATACTGAAATAATTTACAAAAAAAAAAAAACCTTTCCAAAAGGAAATAATGTATAATTTGGGGTATTTATCCTGATGCAAGACTTTCTGATGCCACTTCTTGCTGCTGTTTGATGATGAATGATATTTCTCTGTGGTCTTTCTGTCCTCAGGAAAATGTGCACATCATAACAGAAGATAAATCCAGATCTCTGAATATGTAAGTCCTGGCATATGTAAGTCCTGGCATCTGATCCTTTACCAGCTTTACAAGCATTATATATTACCATGACCAGATGTCCCTAATGAAAGCTCATAAAGTTAAACGCATCAGACAGCAAGAACAGCATGAAAAGACATTTGCATTACAGAGAAGGAGAAAACCCAACACCATGCAACTACAACTGGTCCCAATTTCACAAAGTTTACGTTGGTACATGAAGGGGAAGGGTAAGTGTAAGCAGCAAAAAGTATTTTTTCCCCCCAAATTCAGTTCCTGTACTGGGGGGGTGTGGGGGGATGGGGTGTGGAATAAATCAATTCTATCCAGTTTTCAAGACTTGGAAATAAGTCTTCCACATTACTTTCCACACACTTCAATTGTTCTGAAAAATCCTGGTTTAGCAGCCAGATGTTTAGCTACCACCAGCATTTTGCTAAAAAGAGTATTTTAGAGAAGTTTGAAGCAGTCCTCCAAACTAGCAGGCATAAAAATCATTTAAGTTTTTTATGAAAAAGTGCTACCTTCTCAAACCTAGGTTTGTTTCTGGTTTTTTACTATTGTTTATGTGAAACACATGGAAGAGAGATCACACAGGTAAAAAGTACAATTCTCTCAAGTTAGCTGTAGCATTTCTAATTCAAACTGAAACTGGAAAATACCTAAGAAAACCAAATTACCTGCAGAACCTAGCGTCAAAGTAGCACAGACTTCAGCAGAGGTTGAACTCATTTTACAACAGTGTTGCAAGAAGAGCACCAAGACCTGCTGCCAATAGCATTTATGCAAATATAGCCCATGGGCACTGGGTACAGAGAAGATGCAAGTGACAGATGGAGAATACCTAAGCTCTGAAGACTCTCTGTTCTAAGAGCCCGGCCTAAGGGACACAGAGGTGATGTTGCCTAGCTCTCCCCCCAGCAGTTCCCATGCTCCATCTATACTTTGGGATGGATTCCTGAACAAGTTACAGGTTTGGTGCATGCCTGAATCTCCTCAAACTAATTGGGCTCCCTCTACCCTTCCTAGCACAGGGCACTCGCAAAACAATCAACTCTTTTGCATAATTACAGAACTAAGCAAAGCAGGCAGTTACCAGAACACAATGCCTGTGTTCCATCTCCCGGCCAGGCTCACAGGTCTTATCCATGCTCAAATCAAAGGGCTGGCAGTAATTCCTATCTGTTAAATTGTACAGAATCAAGCTGTAGTGGGGTTTCAGATTGGTCAAGATGTCTCATGTTTGCCAACAGAGCCAGATTTTTTTCAGAACACAAGAACTTTTGTATCGGAGACCTTGGTGGATCTGTTTTCTTTCTCAACTTCCTTTGGAAACTGAGATCAAGCAAAGTGTTATCAAAGCCACATCTTATGAAATACTTTACATTCTCTTCATAGTAAGTATATTCATGCTTTTCGGGGGGGCGGGGGCGAGGGGGGAAGTCTGAGTACTGCAATGCATTGCTGAGATGTCACAGCTGTTAAGTTTCTAAACAAACAATTAGTACTTCCATCAAATTGCAGAAGTTTTCAGAAGCTCCTTTTAGGCTTTATCAAGTCTCTTCCTGAATCACAATGAATAGATCAAAACCATTCCACAAACCTTACTAGAAAACTTATTGCAGTGTTTAACCAAACACGTTTCAGATCCTCCTAACACCTCAACTTCAATTCTCTTGCAACAATTTAAACCTATTATTTTTGTCCTGGCTCCAGCATCTGTAAGAATAGTTTATGTTTCTCCTTTCAACATAGTTGACTTAAGGAAGACATAATTGATACACAAAGAGCTTATAAAAGGGAGAGTAGGGAGCAGTGGAGAGAGGAAGATGACTTTTCTTGGTGGCGTATCATCTTTATTGCTTTTCTACAGACTCACTAACTGATTTATATCTAGTGAAATGTGATACTTTGATCTAAAAATGAATGCCAAAAGTTTATGCAAAGTTTAAGGAAAGACTGCATAAGCTCATGGATTAAAAATACGTTTAAAGTTATACAGGAACACCATCCACCACAGGACATCTCTGATCTGCAAATGGTTGAGGAGTGCACAGAATTTTACAGGGTATTATGTGCTTTTTCTCCTACACTTTCCTTATGCACTCACTTCTGGTGATTCCTGGAATAAGGATACTAGACTTGACAGACAAATCCTTGACCTGACCCAGTATGGCCATTTAAAGGGCTAAACACAATGCCTCATCTGAGACCAAATTACTTCACATGCTTGTGGCACGTTTCTTTTTGTGCTTTAGTATGACTCTTTATGGAACTGTATAATGTTGACTTGCAGGCTTTTCTCCACAGAGCTTCTCTCAGCAATTTGGTATGCACACAGCTGGCTACACCTCCATAAGCACCATGTTTCCCACTTTCTTCACTGAATTTTAAATTTAATCTTGGTCATTTAGCTATTTAATTCTGCCCTCCAGAAAAACCACTGACCCTCCCAGCTTGTCATCAGCTGCACATTTTGCCAGTGTATTCTCTGTGCACACTGAGTACTCATGGGGCCAGGGAAAGGTGGGAAGAGCTAGATGCTTTGGCAACCCTACCAGATACATTCTTCCAGTTTGACATCAAAAGATCAAATGCATAAATGACAAAAATATATTACAGTAGTTTTGACTCCAACCTTAATGATTCTGTGTGTGTGTGAGACTTTATTTCCCTGGCTTGCCTATGGGGAATGTCACACCAGGCATCCTCAAGTCAAGAGAGGCCGTTATCTACTTCCATCTATAAAAGCTTACTCTGCCACACAAGGAATGAAGTTGGTTTGACTTCAAAGCTAAAGAGGATTTGGTAAACTGGAAAAAAGTGTGTTTTGAGTGACAATAATTTTGTACTTCCAACATTTTTCTGGCAAACTGAGTTAAGATGACTGCCCTACAAGTTATGCTCTCCTGCTTTTTGTTTTTAAATAAATCAGTATTTTGCCATGTCCCAGCCTTCTGGATCAACCAGTCATCCAAGACAGGTAAGTAGAAAACCAAGAACCACTCTTGAGAATGGAGCACCAGGCTCCAGCAAGTGTTCTTCAGTAAGTTTAACCAGTCCATGTTTTTCAAGTTGCTCAGCTGAAGCAGGTTAAAATACTACCCCCTCCAGTAGCTTAATTTCTGACTACTTATTATGCCATCCAAAAATAGTTAATGTCTTCAGAGTAGACCAAAGCAAAAGGAACTACCACTGGATGGGACGAAGCCCAAATGGTGCAGTAGTACTCTCCAAGGAGATCATAATATTCAGCATTTCACATTGCCCTCTCCCCTGCCCCAAGCCCCCATCCACTCGCATGATACCAATCAGCATTGCAAGTGATTTACCAGCTTACCTGGGATCTCGTTGGCTATAACTGAAGGAGGACTGGACTGGTTAGTGCTAACTTGCTGGTGGGTAATCATATGACAGCACTGTGGCACTGCATTGTTTACCATGTAAAGGGTGTCGGGCACATTGGACATTCGGACCATCCGCAAACGAACGAGGTCAGTTTGTTCCACCATCATCTCATCCAGTACCGACTGCAATGACAGACATTAGAGCCCTCGTGAAGGTATTGCACACACATACCCAACAGGAACTGCTGCAAACGCAGTCCCGAGGCCACAAGTCTAGCAATGTCTAAACCCTAACTTTTCCAGGTCACAAACAGTATTTGGCTTTTCCACAGCATTTTCTACTCCATTTTCCAGTCATGATCAGAGTTGAGTTTCACAGCTAAGAGCAGGCAGGTGAATAAAGTTTGGGAAGGTTGCTTGGTTTATTTTGTACCTGTTAGATTGGAAGTAACCTTCTCGAGGCCAGACCCTCTGGACTCTGTCTCAGACAATTACTGGCTACAGGTCTCAACCCTCTGTGCCACTGAGTATGAGGCACAAGTCTGAAAATGAAATGTGTTTCCCTCAGATATCTTAAAGAACAGAAAGGGATTTACACATACCCTCTTAAGATTCTGACTTGATGTTAAACAGATTTATTTCAAAAAATGGGAGGCTAATAGGGGAGTGAAAAAAAAAGTCAGAAATAACTTACCTACAATTTTTGCATTTCACAATAATTAAACAATGAATAGGAGTATAGTTACCAGATAATAAGTATGAGAGTCCTCCTGCTAAGGTTAAACAGCTGCTAATGATGCTTTTAAAAATATTAACAGGGTAATATGAAACTAATAGGAAGGGGGGGGCGGGGGGAGGGCACGTGTAATAATTTAGAATGCACTTTTTACTTTAAGGTTACTACTAAAGCACTCCCACACCTTATACCAGAAAGAGTCAAAGCTTTTATCACATGTTCTTTAACACATTTTTGTTAGTTTTAGCAATCCAAGATACAAAGATAAAATTTTAACTGGCTAGTCTTCCTTTGCTGCTTTAGTGCCACCTGGTGCTCTCTAACCTTTGTGAACAAAATGCAGAGTAGTTTTATTTCTCCCCTCCCCTCAAAGAGGATGTCAACAACAACTCACACCCTTAAGAAAATACCTTCTTGGGCATGGGGCAAAAGCTCTGAATTCACCATAGTAGTGTCAGAGTTTGTAGGCAACATGGATGTGCACAGCTTCACCTAATCCTCTTGTTGTACAGTTACCTGCAGTGCTGGGACTCACAAGCTCTTGACCTAAGTCAGAGCTGCTTTAGTTAGCAATCTACAAGGGTCTCATTCTGTCAAATAGAATATGGCATGTTTCTGCCCCACACAGAGCCATCTCCACCCTGTCAACAAACATCACCAAAGATGCTCCAAGACCTTCAGTTTGACAGTCCTCATGCAAGATCAGGGGAGGTTTAGATTGGGTATTAGGAAAAATTTCTTTATTGAGAGAGTGATCAAACATTGGAACAGGCTGCCCAGGGCGGTGAAGTCACCATCACTGGAAGTGTTCAAAAAATGTGTAGACATGGCACTTCGGGACATGGTTTAGTGGGCATGGTGGTGTTTGGCTGACAGTTGGACTTGATGATCTTAAAGGTCTCTTCCAACCTTAATGATTCTATGATTCTAAGATACTAAATAGGGAAGCTACTGCTTGAGCTGGACACAAAGAACTTCAGTCAAGTTGGACACAAGATACTTATTCCATTTTGTGGAAGACTGAAAGAATTTTGGATACATTTTAATTCAAACAAGCAAATGAAATATCAGAGTCCTCTGCCTAGTGGAATAGTTGTTCTCCACCCAGTTCTGATGGGAGCTGGGGAGCCTGAAAGACCTGGCACCAAGGTCGCTGACTAGCTGCAAACTGGGACTCTCAGGCTCTCACCTTGCCATCCGCCTGCCAGGTGGGCTGCCGAGGAGCTGGGCCGGCAAACTGGCTGGAAACCAGGGAGGTTTCCCTCAGAACGCTGCTTTGTTTCCGGTGGAATTTCATCAAGATCTGTCTCACAAACATTTCAATTTCGACAAAAAAAAATTTTGTTGAAATTTTTCTGACCAGTTCTAGAGACTTGAGCCTGATGATCAATCTTGTAAGTCTTGTTAAATTGAAAATGTTAGTATTTTAGGCCAGTACATGCAAAGAGAGACAAAACATACCAAAATCTTTCGCTGTTTACAGAACCCCCTGATGACTCCAGATTAACAATACTCAAATATTGATTATTACCTTAGCCTCCTCCACATATGGTGAGAACAGTCTTGGCCGCACATATATTCCAGCATTTTTTTGCCGCAGCCAGGCATTTGACTTTCCACCTTCTGATGTTGGTAGCATGTCTGAAGGAGGAGTACTTATCAGGCCTCTCTTCATCTTGAAGAATCAAGAAAGAGTTTCATGGTTTTTTAAATACAAATATGGGAAAAGCTTTCAAGAAATGCATTTCTTATACTGAATCCTTACACCACTGATTTTTCTTTAGCCTTCCGATAGGTTTAAAGTACAGAAAGTTTAACCAGAGAGTTATACACATATTACTGAGTGATAACATTTTAGAGGCTAATCCTCAAAAAAGCCCCTAACTCTGAACATTGTATAATCTGAAGAACAAAGAATCCAGAGATTAATATTTGTATGAGATTACTGACTTACTGCATCACTCAGTACTTCACTATTCATGGGTAAGATGTGCTCAATGCGGACAAAAGGTAAAAGCGGAGACAGGATCTCTCTCAGCTCTTCAATGTCAAGATCTCTCCTTTTCACACCTCTTTTGTTCACACTGTGAGCAGTACCACTCAGTAAATTAGGCTCTGTGGGAAGAACAAAGAGTAAGTTTACATCAAAAAGTTTAAATAGGAAAGCAGGAGTTACAGGGCTTATAGAAAGTTACAGAAAAGGTAAGAAACATCTAACTTAAAATCAACAGCGCTTATCAGCACTGTTCCACAAAACTATTTCATGCCTTAAAATCTGATATTAAGCATCAACCGAGTCAGGTTCACTTTACACAGGCATGGACCATTTGCACAGCTGTCACTTTCAAAGCACAAGCCAGGAAGAAAACACAGAAGTAGTGTTTGAATTAAACGTTTATAAAGCTCTACCTCGAGGTATGCAATGAAGACATTCATGCCTCACTGCTAGCAGTTTCCCCAAAGGTTCTCTCCTGCAGCTCCTCTCCCTTTCCCCAGCAGTTTTCAGAAACTTATTTTCTACAAATTAAGGCCTGAGGAGTCCACTAAAGCCCAACCAAACACCATCATGCCCACTAAACCATGTCCTGAAGTCCCATGTCTACACTAGCCTCATGTAAGCCACCCTAGTAACAGCTGTGTCAAGCCCATTCAAAATGGTGCTAAATAGGCATTCTGTGACTGAGAACAAGAGTGGGTGTCTTCCTAGAGACTGCAAGATGACAGTGTATGACACTCAGGTCAGTCTCCCTCCCTCAGTTAACTGCCTTCACCTGTATTTTAGGTATTGTGCCCAATCCGACTTTGACTAATGTCACTCTGAGGAAACCTATCAAACATACCCACTCTCCACTCAGTACAGGCAGCCCAAGTTTTGGCCACAGCCCATTACAATTCCTAACGCTCTCTAGTATTTGACTGACACCACCACATATCCAGAGCTGCAAAGTCAGGAGCATCACTGAGGAATTTAGACCAAATTACTAGACTAAATTTGGCCCTAATCTGACAGAACTTGGTATAGCTCATTTCTGCTTTTGCTTATCATGTTAACTGATGATGTCAGGAAAGAGAAATGAGCTGTTTACTTAATGAACGCCACAGACTGGGAAGCTGCACAATTACTCCAAATGAGCAGCTTCTCCTCCAGACCAGGTTTGTTGGTGTTGAACTGGCTTCATTACCTTCCAATGTGCTTTAAGACAAATGCTTAGAAAAATCTTGTTTTGAAGATAGAAAGTCAATACTCACTCAGTCACTAAAAGCACATATTTTAACTGACTCTGATGCTTTATGACTGACTTCATGATGTTTCATATAACATGTCCATGACAAAGCAGTTGTATCACAAGCAGTAACAGTGGATTTCAAAAACATGACCAGCCCTCCAAAGATAGTAGCCACACCAGCATTGCTCTGTTTTCACACAGTCAGGTTCTTCCTCTTCTGTTCCTCTCATCGTACTATCTGATTGATACTTTGTGGTGGGGATGAACTACAAACTACTTGCACGTGTTATTTGGAAAATACATATTTAAACTACTTCCCACAACCAACACATGTGAGTTTGCCCTTGAAGTTACCACTGTAGCAATAATATGCATCTGAGCTAATAAAAATACATTTATATCTACTTGAGGAAAAACACTGATGCCACTTGATGGTTTATTTCTCACTAACACAGATTTCTGTGGGAGAAACATACTCACACTGAAGTGAAAGGTTGACACAGTAACTAAGACTAAGACTACTGTAAGAAGCCTGCATGAGCACAGAAAAAAAAAAAATCCTGCAGTCTGCAGCATCCTTTACATTTGATGAATTAATTACAAGAAAAATAATTCTGAGACAATAGAGAATCAACCAGACTTAAAAATCAGACAGTCATAGAGGTTGAAAGAACCTCTACAAGTTTGGTCCAGCCACAACTACCACCCTCTCCCCACACCTCCCCAGGCAGGGTAGAGCAGGTTGCTGACAACTATGTTCAGTTGGGTTTTGAACACCTCCAGGGATGGAGACCCCGTAACTACTCTGGGTAATCTGTTTCAGCGTCCAACCATCTTCAGTTTCTTGTATTTAAACAGAATTTCCTGTATTTCAGTTAATGCCTCACTGTCTCTCATCCTGTCCTGGGTACCAAGAGAAGAGTGTTGCTCTATTTTCTTTGCTTCCTGCCATTAGATATTTATAGACTTTGCTAAGATCCCCCCTAAGCATTTTCTTCTTGAGGCTAAACAATCCCAGCTCCCTCAGAATGCCTGCATTCTCGTTTCTTCGAGAACAAAAGCTTTTTAAAAAGTAGCGCATTTGTTTAGTTTTGACCATACTATGAACAAAGTAGATTAATTTTCCTTAAGTTACAGATTACCCACAAAAAAAGAACTTCCATATATATTTTTGGTTTATTTGATTTACTACTGTGTGGTTTAAAGGATCTTACCACGATCTGCTATTCTCTTCATCAACTGGTGCTCTCCCCATTTAATCAGGTATTTAAGAATATCTTGTTCACTTGCCTGGTAGAAAGAGAAAGCCAGCAATATGTATATACTTAGTTTAATGTCACACACACACACACACAAAATAATCACATACACAGGTCTTTTACAGCTATAAAGAAACACAACTGTACCAAGAGCAAAGTAAGGATTTGTAGTTTATGATTTGCTATACCACTTCCTCCAGATATTTTAAGGTAGTACTGCTGGTATATCACCACTATGGTTTCTAGATTCATGTCACTCATTGAATCCTTAAAAAGAGGAAAAAAAAATTCTACAGAAGGAAAGTTTTTCTCTGGCGTGAAAACTTAGAGTTATTAAATTTGAATGATTAAAGTTAATTAAAAGGGGCAGTTCTAACACTGGGTGTTTGAATCTCTTGTTTAACATTACAAATTCTGTATCTGCACTGCCTGGAAAACTATGAAAGTAATCAAACCAACTAAATTATAATGTAGTGAAGAGAACAATTTTCAGTAATACTAGAAACAAAACAACTTTGCTCTATTCATATCTATATGTATGTGCTAACCACTTAACTTTTTTAGAAGGGAAAAAAAATCATGTACTGAAAAAATTAAACTTATCTACCTAATTTCTTAACAACTAGGGTAAGAAATTTAGTCATAATATACACTCATCAGAAGATCAACAGTACTGTTACTGTAATTCCTGAAATGTTTAAAGTAAACAATTTAAAAAAAAAAAACAACAAAACTTTGTACTTTAAGAAAAAAAAAAAGATAAGATTGGGATGGATACGATTAAAAATAGTAATAATCCAGTCATCTTTAAGCTATAAAAGGCTGATCATCATTATCAAGATAGCTCCCCCGAAGATAAATAGCAGCAAAAATCCACAAGCTTTCTATTAGTCAGTATGGTTTCTTCTCCCTAAAACCACACAATCACTGAAAGAAAGTCACAGAAAAAAAAAGAAATTCTGCAGTGCTTGTCAGGAAAGGTATTTTTATGTCTCCCCTAAAAAATAAATTAAGCCTTCTGAATGATTACTAATTTATTAGCTCCCGCTACCCCCAACAAGGATGTATGTTGTTACAGCAAAACTGCTACCACCACATAATTTTTATGAAATGCTTTGTTTAAAATAATTTTCAGCCATTCCTGAGCTATTATTAGCCTTCTAAGCAATACCATATACCACCAATTTGGGTTGTGTTAAAAGCCAAGAACAAAATAGTTTTCTTAATCACTACTTCAATTTCATTTTTCACATATTACAAAGGAATGCTTAGTGTGTATACAAACCCACTCTTGCCTACAATTTAAAATGAGCTACTCCCAAGCACTTCTAGTAATGGTATAACACATCCTGCTTCAAGCAGGACCAGCTGTATTCTGCATTGCAGGCTACCTGTAAATAGTCAGACTGAATAGCTGTGAGTAGGTGGTCCTTGCTGAGTTCATAGAAGACATCTGAAGTCATGATCTGGGTAAACTCCTCACAGAGGAAATGTAGCGCTTGACGATGTACCCATTTGGAACCGTACGGCTGAGAGCTCCACTTCAGAATGGCAATTAAGGTGTCTAGTGAGATGCTCTCAGCAATAATATCTTCACAGCCTACGAAACAAAAGCAAAGATCAATGATGTTGTTATAGAGGCACTTTGATCCTAAAGGAATAATACATATGACTAAGTCTGTAATACAAAGGGTTATATGACCCCCTCAGTGAGGGTAAAAACAGAAATGCCCTACGGACCAAGGTTGCAAATGGGGTTAAATTCTGACTAGAAGTGTAATAATTTTAATTGTGGTTTAGGATTCCAGCTATACAGTCATTCACCTTTTAAAGGCACATGAACCAACAACATGTCTGCTGGCATGCCTGGATGAACAACTGGAAAGCTAGTTCAGCCTTACTAGAACCTCCTTTGGTTAATACACATTCTCTGACTGTTTTAACACATTTTCAAGTTGCATATTTGAAGTTGAGTCACTATTGTTTAGAGCAGATTCACAGAAGCCTATAAACCATAACAGAGGTGGGATTTTCATCTGTATCACTTTTCATGTGGACCCTCCTGAGACAGACCATGAAGAGGAGCAGAAACAAAAGCTGTGACACTGTTGGTACCTGGCTACTCAGCACAGAATGAGGGCAAGCAAAGCAACATCTTCTGACTCACAGAGAAGGCAGGAAGCAGCAGGTGGATGCCCTAGCCCACCACTCCTGCCTCCCTATCAAGCAAGACACAGAGGGTGGCAGGACACCAAGCACCTCCTCAGATAGGGATACAGAAAGTGAAGCATCCAAGAGGCTGGTATTCTAACTGGTGGTGAGTCTGCTACAGTTTCTTCATACTCATTGCTGCATTAGAATTTACTCTTTCACAGAGTACATGTCTTCTGAAGAAGGGACAGGGGATATTTAAGTCTCCTGAAGGCAGATGAAGCAGATTTGGAAGAAAGGAGGGCTGAAAACAGGGGTACTTGGGGTTACAGATGGTTAAGACAGATGGTACCTCAATGTTGTAGCTTGAAGTCACCAACAGCACTTTCCTGATTTCATTTTTACATCTGGTTTACATATACACAGAATACTATTTCTATTTGTACTACAAAGACAGCAATTTAAAGAAAAAAAAAATCCTATTCCAGAATTATACATTCCAGTCTCAACCCACTACAGCCACAAGATTACAGCTGTGCTTATGCCCATGAGAGGTCCCTGGGCAGTTCAGAGCAGCATGCTTACACTGCAATTATTTTACTTTATACATCATCATTTTTCTCAGTTTCAAGGATATTTAAAAACTCAATTTTGACAGTTGTTTAGAGAACTGTACGTCATTACTGAGCTCTTGGACTAAGCTGAGTAAGAAAGTGTTTAGCCCAGTAACTTTAATGTTTGTCAAGGCAAAGATCAAAGAGGCTCTCCTGATGCTACGTATTTCTGAACTGGTTGCATACATCTAAGACACACTAGCAGAAATTAATAGAATTACAACAAAAATCTTGCTTTTCTACATAGGCCAGCATGCAGAATACAAACTCCATTTCTGGCGCAACTAATAACGCAAAGGATAAGTTATTAAGAAGTAAGTTAGAAACAAGTGAACGCGCTACTTCAAAGTAGAAGGATATCTGTCAAAGGGACTACTACTTACGAGCAAAGTCACTGAAAACGGAAACTTAAGCAGGAAAGATAAAGAAAGTACTAGGAAGCAACAGTTTAAACATGAGGCAGGTAATAAATCTTCCTGTCCTATTAAACACATGTATTTCTACTTAATGGTATAAAAAAAGCTAGCATGTTAATTACGAGAATATTCCACCATTAAAATTTTCTAACTATCAAAAAAAAAAATACAGTGAGTATAATAAATACAGTCAGTGCTCAGTAAGAATGTTTGCAGCAAATTCCAGGAATACGTCTGAATGCATATGTAATTTTGGAAACAATTTTTATTCATTTTCCAAAGGAATTTATAAGAATAATGCCTGACCCCCCCCAACAGTAGTAAATTTTACACCAGTTCATACTTAAACCAAACTTTCCTCAACAAGCACTTGGATGGGTTGTTTTTCACATGTCTGATGCACCTGAGAAAAGGAAAGCCATATATCAATGCAGCTGCTAACAGTAGGGCTAGCAAAAGCATACACATTTCTGAATGCTGCATTAAAGGCAGAATTACGCTATTCACCCCACGTTAGACTCTCCATTTGCTTTTGACAAAGGGGTAAGTGTTGAGTCGTGTTTCAGTGCACCTCCTTTGTGCCTTACCGTTACTGAATTAATATGGCACTTCTCAGAGCTACCTAGTACAATCAGGTTATGTATTGTTATTACTACAAGTAAGAACAGATGCCATCCCATAGATACTGACCTCTAACCTGCATGGTGAGGACTAGCCTAAAGTGAGCAGTGAATATGCAGCCAAGATTGATTGGAAGCACTTGGAACATCAGCCCTATCATCACCGGTACCGACAAGAGCAGAGGATGAGAACTGTTCTGAAATGCACTCCTTGGGTTTTGGTACAGGTTAGAGAAACTGTACCCTCCAGACAGGGGAATTGCTCAGCAGCCTAAAGGATAAGTCTCACTCCGAAGACTTCAAAAATTCTGGTCAAGAACCTGAAAAAACAGTGTTTAAAAAAACCCAACCTGCCTTAAAAAAAGCCCCAGCATGTCAGAAGAGCTGGAGGGGAAGGAGACTGGCCTGGCTGAACAGAGAGATTTCGCTGGGACTCAGGAAAAAAACGGAGAGTTTATCACATCTGGAAGAAAAGGAAGGCAACTCCCGAAGAGTACAAGGATCTTGTTAGGTCAAGCAGAGACAAAATTAGAAAGGCAAAAGCCCAGATAGCACTCAGTCTGGCCACAGTTGTAAAGGATAATAAAAAAAGTTTCTACAAATATATTAACAACAAAAAGAGAGGCAAGGACAATCTCCATCCCTTATTGGATATGGCGGGGAACATTGTCACCAAGGATGAGGACAAGGTTGAGGTACTTAATGCCTTCTTTGCCTCAGTCTTTAATAGCCAGTCCAGGTATCCACAGGGTATTCAGCCCCCTGAGCTGGAAGACAGGGATGGAGAATAAAATAACCCGCCCATAATCCAGGAGGAAGCAGTTGAGGACCTGCTAAGCCACCTGGACACCCACAAGTCTATGGGGTCTGATGGGTACTGAGAGAGCTGGCAGAGGAGCTTGCCAAGCCACTCTCCATAAAAGAAAAAAAAAAAGCCACTCTCCATCATTTGTCAGCAGTCCTGATTAACAGGGGAGGTCCCAGACGACTGGAGGCTTGCCAATGTGATGCCTATCTACAAGAAAGGCCGGAAGGAGGATCCTGGGAACTACAGGCCAGGCAGTAGTTCAGCCTGACCTCTGTACCAGGGAAGATCA
>NW_010518853.1:0-1447 GCF_000687285.1 Phaethon lepturus | reverse complement strand
GGAGGAGGAGGAGGAGGAGGAGGAAGAAGAAAAGGAACAAGATGAAAAGGAGAGGAAGTATGGAAGGACCCGCACCAGACAGGAAGCAGCTCTCCCGCATCCATCCTCTGCCCTTCAGCCCTGCCAGTGGTGTGGGACTGGCAAAGTTCGTGTCCTCACGTACGTTACACACACGTATATGCATATACACATATATATTCTCCTCCAAGAGAAAAACCTGGACTTCTTTTTTGACACATTGGTGTACAAAGTGCAGGGCAGAAAGCAAACCAGATTCCCCAGAGCTGCTTTCCAATAAAATGTTTACAACCCAGCAAATACAAAAATTCCCAAAGCCCCTGGGTTTCCCCAGAAGCTAGTAAAGCTTGTGTAGATTCCAATAGTAAAAGTGTCACTGGAGCCTCTGTTCAGCAGCCCCTCACCGCTTTCCCCGCTCAACGGGTTGAAATGGGGACTAAAGAAATATACAGCCCCGTTATTTATTGATATCAAAGGTCATTGCGATTCCTAATCAAAGTGTTTCCCAACCTCGGCTCTACTTGACAGGTCTGGGACAGGTCTACTTGACTCCTGGAGGAATAATGGGGTGATTGATGCAAACCAAGGACTTCAGACGCGCCACGGCAATGTAGAACTCAATGAGGATTAACGTGCAGTTAATCAGCGCGGATTAACATACTCGAAAGTCGCTTCGCGTCGCTGCGTGTCCCTCAGATGCTAACAGGGAAGATGGAGCCTGGACGGGGAGTCCACTCCAGGCGGGGGCTGGGGGGCGAGCGGTGCCAAAATAGCCCAGACACCCTCCAGGCATCCCGGGGAGCTGGGACCCAGGCCCGCGCATCCCTGCCTTTCCGCTTCAGGCTCGGCGGTTTCCCCGCGGCGAGGCTGCTCCTGCCCTCTCGCGGGGCGGGAAGCCCGGCAGCGCTTGCAAGGCCGGAGCAGGATTTGGCCCACGGGTCGCCTGTGGGTTCGGGGGTGGTTTTTGGGGGTGTTTGGCCGGGGACTGAGATGTGCCTGAGTGTCGGGAGGAGGGTCTGGCAGCTCAGGAGAGTTCAGGAGCCTTTGCCTCTTCTTTCAAGGGGGTTCCGGGCAGGACTGGGGGCTTCAGACAGAAGGGGATGTGCATCCCTGCGGCAAGAACGCGCGGGTCCCCTTCTTCCTTTTCCTCCTCCTCGCCTTTGGAAAGCCTTTGGCTTTCCTTGCGCCCGACTTCTGTCAGGTGCCCGGGCATCGGACACGGCGCAGGCGGGGCTCTTGGGGCCCCCGCCGCTCGTCCCCCCGCCCTCCTCCACCGGCTCCAGCGCCGGCCAGGGAAACTGGATCAGCGCCTGCCCCTGGCCTCAGGGTGCGGGCAGAGCCGGCCCGGGCACGGCTCCGCTTTTAGGCCATCTCTCTGCTCGGGGGGGTGTCAGGCTTGGTTTCAAGGCTCGCCCTGTTTGCTACTCCC
>NW_010518852.1:613-2662 GCF_000687285.1 Phaethon lepturus | reverse complement strand
GGCGACCATGGGCTGGCAGCCGAGACCGGGCGGGAGCCAGAGCTGATGGATTCGCAGTGTGCGGGGCTCACAGCAGGAGCCTCGTGCCCCCGCCTCGCAGAGTCCCTCGTCCTCTCGTCCCCTTTGCTCTCCCGTGCAGACGTGGGCGGCCTCCGCCTCTGCCAAACGCTGGAACCTGTAACGACCTCTGCAAATTTTTGGTTTTATTGATCTGCTTAAGATGCAAGCGCATATGGGAATATAGGAACCCTGGGAGGGTGATGATAGAAGCTGCGTGGTTTTCTCCAAGCAGCACAGACCATAGATGAGCACAGACCAAATGCTACGTTCCGGCTGTCAGATTTCACGACATCAGATAGGGATCCATCTTATATCTAAATGAATAGTTTTATCCTTCTGGATTAAGTATGATAAGGTACATAATGTAATACCCGCTGTTTCACAGCAAGGTTAAGACGACCCTTCATTGGTGCCGCAGGGCCAGGCAAGCGGGACCCCAGGGGTTTGTCCTGCAGGGTATGGGGGTACGGGCCCTTGGCCCCCTCCTGATCCCTGTGCTGGCAGCGCGGGGAAGGACTTGACTCCACTGTGCTGATGGTGCTGCTGCTTCCTCCAGGTACAAGGAAAAAGGGAAAAAAACCCACCACCCTAATAAAATAAGCAGCATTTCTTTCTTTTTTTTTTTTTTTTTAATTTTTATTTTTAAAGAAAGAACTGAGATGATTTAAAAACGGATTTAGTGAAACACCTCCAGCCCAGCAGTTAGGTCTCTCTTTTGGGGAGAAAAATAGTGTGTTCTTTCCCTGGCAGCATCCCGCAGTGCCTGCAGGCTGTGCCCCCCTCCCTGCAGCGCCCGGGGGCTGCCCCCGGGGTGGGCGAGGGCCCGTTAATGCTCTCGGGTGCTGGGGGCTGTGCGGGGAGCATGGGGGCCGGGATCCAGCCCCCGGCTCCCCATTTCCAGCCCTGGGCCTTTCCTGAGAAACAGGCTGCAAGTCAGTGGAAGAAAGGCTTGGCATGGGGAAGGCTGGAGGGTCCCCAGGGTATGGTATTTGGTGGGGACAGGCAGGTCGGTCCCCACCACGTACCTCCTGATGTTCGTACTCTGCCGGCCTGGGCTCCGTCCCACGCGTGTCCATCTGTCTGTCCCGCGTAGTCCACCGCAGACATCTGTCCTGGAGCCTGGGTGCGAACGCTCCCACCGTCTCTGCACAGGGCAGGGCCGGCTGGCGAGGAGACCCCCGGTCCTCTGGGTTCGTGAGAAAAGGTTTCGCAGCCTTTCCTGACAGTTCTGGGAAAGGGATGAAAAAACCCCTATGATTTTCTTGGGGGGGGAAAAAAGTTTCCTTCTTCCTATGGGATACACCAGCTTTTCAGGCACCTGAGTAAATGCTTTATTCTGGTGAACTGTTCATGCTGCATCTCTGCCATCAAACTGAACTGGTTTGAGCTGGGTCACTAACGAAAAAGAGAGATTTGCATTTCTGTTTCAAACTGCGTTCAAAGCAGCGAGAGCTGGCACTTGGTGAGCGATTACTGCCTTTCATCGCTTGGCACGTGACTCGCGTCCGTCTCGTGCTTTTATGCCAGATTTCCAAAAAGGCCCATCGCTTGCCCGGGGATGGGTGTTTAAAAGCGCGTCATCTCGTTCAAGTACAAAGCAGATGAACAGTCTTATAAATGTGATCAGTCATTCCTGCGCTAAGTCAAAGCACTACTTCTTTTGAAAATCCATATACCTGTTTATCTTCAGCGCAGATAGCTCCTGGGCTTTTTCCCCCAATTTATTTGTTCTGAATATCTAGCCACTAGTAGGGCTGCACCCCACCCTTAAACGCCCGCGGAGAAAACGCGTGCAGCCTCGCTGGTGAGAAGGTCTTGGGAAAGCCGACATGATTCGTGTTTGCGTGCGAGCAGCGACTCCATTGATGCGTATTCGGGCTGTATAAATCCGAGGCCGCGCTGCGCGGTGGTAAATCTGCCTGTCCCGTGTCCCGGAGCGGGGAGGCGGCAGGAGGATGCCTCAGCCCCGGCTCCGCGCGGGGCAGCGGC
>NW_010518852.1:318-601 GCF_000687285.1 Phaethon lepturus | reverse complement strand
TTCGCAATGGGGTGTCTGCGCCAAGGCGGAGCCGCTGCCCGCCCAGCTGCCTTCGGTTAGTTTGTATGGAGGGAGGGGGCACAAAACCTGCCGCCCGCTCCCCGGCCGTGCCCTGCCTTGTCCCCTTGGCGCTCGGCGAGGGCTGTTTCAGCGCCTCGGGGATTAGCAAGCGGAGTAACGGTCCCAAAGCAAGGAGGGCAGCGGTGCTGGGACGGTCCTGTCGTCCCTCAAAGTGGGCTTCAGTGTGCTGCTGGCGCTGGGGAAGGTGCTAAAATGGCTGCAA
>NW_010518852.1:0-220 GCF_000687285.1 Phaethon lepturus | reverse complement strand
GGGCTCGCTGGGGGAAGGAAGGGCTCCTGCCCCGGTGCCCCCAGCTCCCTCCGCGGTTGTGTTTGGGGAGAACCAGCTTTTAGTCTGGGAGGGGATTTTCTAGGGAAGCAGAGGGCCGGCTCCAAAAAGGAGAGTGCTGGGAAGAGGTTTGGCCTCGGCCCTGCTGAGCGCCGTTTCCAGAGCAAAAGTGTATTTATAGAAAGACCCAGAAATAGCGGTG
>NW_010518851.1:2750-3031 GCF_000687285.1 Phaethon lepturus | reverse complement strand
GGCACCCCAGGGTGCATGCAGAGCTCACGTCCCCTTGCTTTGGCCCGGTGGGTCCCCAGCCAGGGGATCCCCAGCCAGGGGGTGACGACAGCCCTGGGGTGCATGGGTGACAATGCTGGGGGATGCCCTGGGGGTACCCAGGGTGATGGTGACATACCAGGGGACATGCTGAGGACTGTGGTGGGTGACAACACCCCAGGGACACCTCTACCTGTGGCTCTGCCCGCATGCAGCATGGCTCCTGCCATGGGATGAGGTTGCGGTGGCCATGGCAGCCGAGG
>NW_010518851.1:0-2240 GCF_000687285.1 Phaethon lepturus | reverse complement strand
TCAGCCCCCCAAAAACCAGGCAGACGTACAGACAAATACTTTATTTACTCCGGAGCCTGAGAAAGGGATCTGGGATTTCATAGGAAATGTGGTCCCAGTCACAACAGCTTTAAAAGAAATACCCTCGGTTTTTGAGGGAGAGGCCGGCCCCTCCACACCCCCCCGCTGGCCTTAGAGGTGTTGCCCACCAGCAACACCATCACACCAGCTGCCTCACCCCCTGCGGCACTGGGACGTCTACCCAAGCAGGGATAACCAGCTCAGGCACTACAGCCCGTGCCGGAGCTCGGCTCGCTGCCAGACCCACTGTCACCCCACGACCATAAGGCATCAGCCATCCTTGTAGCCAACAGGGCTTGGCAGCAGGCAGCACCGGCCCGTTGGGGTCTGCCACCAGCCCCCCTCATGGCTAATGCCGAAGTCCAGGCACACTCTGCGCTGCAATCCCAGGGGACAGGAATTGAGTGAGAAACCGGCCCGGAGGAGCAGCGGGACGTCGTGTGTGCCCCCAAGGAGCACAAAGGTGCTGTCCTTCCTGCAGGGCAGGGAAGTGGCTGGGCGCCGCTGAGGGTTACACCAGGACACAGCCAGGGCATTTCCTCGGCACCCAAAGCACGCTGCCTGCAGAAGCACCGCTGCAGCCCCTCAGACCTTGCGAGTGGCCAGAATGAAAAAATCTAAGCAAACTGGTTCCCCATGCTCCCCGCCTGGAGAGGGAGAGACTTAGTGATGTTAAATAATTACACCAAACAACGAAGAAAAAAAACAAAACCAAAAACCAAACAAACAAATCACCCAGAAAACTAAACTCAAGAGTTCTAACAGCCGCTCTGGTTGGTCTGCACAGCAATGCCCCCGGGACTGACACCCTCTCTGTACGCAATTCATGCTTCTCGGCAGCACATGTGACACACGCAGGTCTCTGGCTGTGGACACGCACGGTTCGAGCGATTCCTGGGGATGCTGGAGCCACACCTGGCCTGGCTTTCATCGCTCACCAGGCTCCAGTTACCCGTCTGCCTCTCACTCCACAAGACATTTGAGGTAGCTAGCATAACTAGTCTTCCGTAGGATCAGTTACGGTGGGATTCTGCACATGACTAAAGGAGACGACCTGCAGTTTGGAGAGTGGGGGGCTTCCTTCCACAGTGGGGCCGAGCGGAGGGGGCTGCTCCCGTGCAGCGTCGGCGTGCGGCAGCCGACACGCCTGAGCCCCAAGGAGGGGTCCTTGTGCGAACTGCTGCTGCAGCGCAGGGGCAAACTTACCTGTGAAGCGTTTCTAAAGTGACTCACTGTCCGTGCAGGCTGGTCCTGAGGGAATTAACTCATGTGGGTGGTTCTGGCTCTCGCCGGCTGGCTGTGTTGAAGGAAGGGGTGCTGATGGGACCTCAGAAACACCCGCAGCACCCTCGCAAGCAGAAAATATTGTGGTTTGTTTATTATCTTCCAATGCAATGCTCAGGTGTTCCCAACCTGATCGAGGGGTTAGATCTCCTCACCAGGGTAGGTTATTAGACAAGCATGGCCAGGACGCGACGGGGTCTCGGAGATGCTGCGCTCTCTTCATCCAGCGTCTTGGTCAGGAATCTTTGCCAGTGAAGTGAAGAGCTCCTTAGGAATCCTCCCTGGCTCACCAGCTTGATTCCCTTCTCTCTCTCCTCTTCACCATGTAATTGTATTCCCAAACACAATGGCTCAGCTCCAGCATCAAGTAACGGGTGAGCTCAGCTGCTGTTTGCAATTCCTGTCGCTGGGCTGCAGATGTACCTGGTAACTCCCAGGAAGGTCAGCTTGGGAAAATGTTGTGCATCAGCCAGCAGACATGAGAGTCTGAGGAATGGTAAAGCATTTTGGTTCACTAGAGGCTTCTGCAAGTTGCTCTCTGTGGTGGTATCCAAGGTTTTGATTCCTTCTGCAATTCAGGAAAGCTCCTAAAATCCAGTGGACAGATGGTTCACAACCCCAGTGCCCTACCATGTGCAAAATCAACGCTCGGTTTCTCTCCAGGGACACAAGCAGTTCGGACCTCTCCTGTTGTCATTTCTCCGTCATCCCCAAAACCACCGCCCTACTTCCCAGTCTAACGACAGGCTGGATGGCTCTCCCACCCCAGCCGTGGATGAGGCAGCTCTTGTCTGGCAGTCTGAGTTCTGCAGGACTGACCAGGAGCACGTTTGCTGGAACCGCTTTGCCTGTGGTGGCTGCAGGGCGAACGTTTCTCTCGGCTGCCTGGGCCGCTG
>NW_010518850.1:625-1990 GCF_000687285.1 Phaethon lepturus | reverse complement strand
GCTCCCCACCGCGCTGCGCCCTGCGAAGATGCTTGTTGGTGCCTGTGCGGGCATCCAGGCTGGCACAGCGCCGCGGCTGGCGCACCAGCTCCTCCCCTCCTTGGAGGGCAGGTAGCACCGGCAGGAGAAACGGAAGAGCCGAGAACTGAAACACGAGACACGATACTGTAGTAAATCCTGTGACTACCCAAGAGATGGGGAAGCAGTGTCCTGCAACTAGATCTTCGACAGAAAAAGAAGAAACTCTGTGAATGGGCTTTCCTGTTAAACTCTTGAGTTGTTGTTTTTTTCTCTGTCTTATAAAACATTGTTCTTAAAAAATATACATTAAAAAAAATGCACCACTTTCCATATGAAAGCTAGGCTTGGCACAAAGCATCCTCTTGGCTCGAAGGAGCTGGAGGAGCCCTTCTCTCTCTGATGTCAGCTCATTATAGCGTTTTGAGGCATATTATACACCCTGAGAGGAGAGCTGTTCTCCATGTTGAACCTCCCTTTGGTTAGCAAGAAGCTGATGATTTCGGCAACCTGGGAGCATCCTGCCTCAGAAGTGTCTGGGCTCTCAGGATGTGCTTTGAGGGAACTGCAGGCCTGTAATTGTGGAACAAAAACCTTAAAACTTATGTAGGAGTAAACTCAAAGCTGGAAAGAAAATAAAATGGGTTGTCAAATTACGTATTCAAAGAATGGCTTCTCATTAGTGATGCTGGGTGATCTGTAGATTCTCCCATCACACGATACCCATTCTCTTGTACTTCCCAGCAATGCAGAAATCTTTCTGAGGGAACTGGCTGATGTGCTTCATTTTGGTTGTATCTCCCTCCTTGTAGGGATTGTTAAGTGTGTTTTCCTAAAGGGATCCTACAGGCGTGATGTTTCGGGTATTGGTAAAGCTGGGAGGACATCAAAGCAGGTGCTGAGTGTGCAGCCTCTTCCCTGCCGTGGCGTAGCTGCCTGCACGGGAGCTCTGCCTGCGCTCGCACCACGATGGGGCTCAGAACTGCTCAGCAGAGTCAGGGCTTCTGCTTCAACCACTGGCCTCGGTGGGTTTAGGTTTTTCCATGGAGACCCTATTTCTCACCTTGTACCCCCATTTCTGGCCCTGAGCTCAGCTGCGTAATTCAGCTGGCCAGATCCTGCCCTTACCTGACGGTGCTGTGATGCCCTTGGGTGGTGACCTTGTGTTTGGGGACAGCCAGGCAAGGCTGGGGTGGCTCTCGCTGTTCCCTCTGGCTCTTCATTAAGGATATCTGGATTGCAATTTTTCTGATCTCCCAGTGATACTGTAATTGTCCAGTTATGACCGACTTTGGCATCGTTATCCACGCTGAGTCCTGTCAGACGGATGAGAAACTCGCTGGGGTG
>NW_010518850.1:283-594 GCF_000687285.1 Phaethon lepturus | reverse complement strand
GGCGGCGTTAGCAAGGGAGCCAAGTGGCAGTGTCTAATGCTGCCAGCTGGCCTGGGAATTGCAACGGAGGGAGCCGACATCCTCCAGCAGGAGAGGATGGGGCCCTTGGCATTGCCTGGTGCTGCTGCGCTCCGCAATGGCAGGAAGCAGGGCAGGGATGATGGCTTGGGGCTGCAACTGGGGGCATTCATTCTCTGGCTGCAGCAGTTTAACCAATACGTGAACTATTTCTTTAGGTTTGAGGAGTGAAGAGTACTGGCCTTGGACCTGCTTTGGGGAGTTTGAAGACCAGAGCTGTATTTTTGGGGTCC
>NW_010518850.1:0-215 GCF_000687285.1 Phaethon lepturus | reverse complement strand
CCCGGCCCCGCCTGCCAAACGGTCACCTATTACCTTACGCACTGGCATTCCTTCATGCCAACACCCGGTCATCTGAACACCATTTGCTGCCAGCGTGTTCCTGGGACAGCAGCTTCGCATCCCTGATGGCCACCATCCGTGGATTTTCCCTGCATGTGACCACAGTGAAGGCCTTGGCAAAGCGGCAAGCAGCGTGCTGCCCAGGCCAGCTCCCC
>NW_010518849.1:16602-16830 GCF_000687285.1 Phaethon lepturus | reverse complement strand
ACATCAAAAGGATCGGGTGGGTAATTTGGAGCAGTGTGTCATTAAATAACAAGCTCGTCGCCGGGTGGATTTCAATCAGATTGGAGCAATTTAACTTGCAAAATACAGGTTGCAGTTCTTCAAGGAACGGAGATGTCTCCTTTTGTCTGAAATACGCCGCTCGTATCTCTCACCGGGAGATGCTGTTGTCAGTCACTCCCGTTGCAGAAGGCATTATTATTGCTAAAG
>NW_010518849.1:15780-16287 GCF_000687285.1 Phaethon lepturus | reverse complement strand
AAACCGGGATGCGGGGTCCCGGCGGGGCCTGGGAGGGGAGCAGTGGGAAAGGAGCTGCAGAGACCGGGCACCCCCGAAACGGGGGGCAGAACACACAGATCCCATTCGGACAGCGGAGAGCTTGCGGGGGTATTTTCCTCCTTTTTCATATTCTCTTCAGCAAACAAAATGCCACCAGAAGAACACACGGGAACCAAGCATGGAGGAGCAAGGCTCTACATGGGGTCAGCACCCCCCTCCCGAGCAGGTGCATCTCGGGGCATCGCCAGAGACACGAGCAGGGTCTTTTCCAGGGCAGGAATTTCGTGCCCCCCCCCGGTGACACAATCACTTCTCACACGCCCCGACTCCACCGCAAAGTAAAAACTTGGCCAGCATCTAAGACCTGCCCCAAAACAAGCCCTGGGGCCTCGTCTCCTGTCGCTCGCCGGGACCACATCGCCCCGCGCATCCCCCGCGGCCGCAGGGGAGATGCTGGTCCCAACGCCAGCAGCGCCGGGCGGCTTT
>NW_010518849.1:15238-15580 GCF_000687285.1 Phaethon lepturus | reverse complement strand
GCAGCGCGGGCAGGCTTTGAGGCACGCTAACGAGGCAGGACGCGGCCGATCTGCATTTCTGTGGCCTTCTTTGGATCAGCGTAAATTTTATGCGCTGATAAGCGTGCGCCTGCACCCACGCGTGACTCTGTAACGCCCCATCTCCCGCTGGTTTCACCAAGCCAAGCCCTGAGCACTCCTAACGATCTCCAGAATTAGCACCAAGACGACTTCGTTACAGGCTAAGAAAAGCATCTGCCACCGAGATGAGCGGCAGAAGTCAAGGGCTCCCGGGGTCTGGCTCAGGCACCTCGTGGGTCAGCGGCAGGCGCTGGTTTCCCGGGGGAGAGGCGCGCTTTCTCC
>NW_010518849.1:13784-14898 GCF_000687285.1 Phaethon lepturus | reverse complement strand
GCCTGCCATGACCATATTTTTTTTGATTTCTCTGCCTTACCGTTTCCCGTAGCACCTCTCTGCATGCAGCAACCGCCCTCAGAAAAGGTTATATTCATTTAGGGATAAAAAGCTATAAAGGTATCAGGGATTGTGTCAACAGTGCTGGGACAGAAACACCGGGAACCTTTTTGTCATTTCCCACCTTCAGCCCTAGGGGAGGAGGGAGATTTTGGCAGAGCTGGGTCAGCATCAAGTTGTAAATACTCCAAAGGACCCAAAAAAACAGTTCTCCAGGCTGAATTAGTGCAAGCTGTGGGGGGAAAAAAAAACCAAAAAGTCCGATCTCGCAGAGCAGGAGCTCTGGAATTCAGGATTAGAAGCATATGGCTGGAGAAGGACCAGAGGAAATTCTTTTCCCATCCAGGCACTCGGGGAGTAACTGGCCCGAGTACATGGTGAGCCTGCGGCTTCAGCTCAGCCTCTCCACTCTCACAGCAGCATCTCGCGTCAGCCACCCTGGGACGACGAGTGGGGCCAGTTCAGCCCTATTCCTTTCCCAGGAGGAGAGAAATCGGTTAAGAATTCACAGAAACAGGGACGTCACAGGTTGCCTGAAGAAAAACCACCCACAATATTCAAGTATCTGTGTTAGCACTGAGCAGATCCTGAAGAAACCCGACGGCTTGGACAGCCTTTGCCTCTCCTTGACAGGCCCATCAGGAAAAGACAGGTCTGGAGGTTCACTGTGGGGGAACCTGGACTTACTTCTGCATGTCTGGGGCACAGAAAGCTGGAAACCACAAAAGCTGCTCTTGCCACCACGCAGCTGGTAGAAGCGCAGCCCGGTACTGCAGGAGACCCACCAAGGGCAAACAGGCAGCCTGCAAACCCGCTCCTCTCCCCAGCTGCCCACCACCCCTTCGCTGCCGACCAGCCCGGCCCCTGCAGACGGCGAAGCGGGCAGGGAGATCGCTCAGCAGCGCCAAAACGGACCAAGTTACAATAAGCAAAAGGTACATGAATCATCTGCAGTGTCTCCTCCCCGGGGGATGGCAAGCTGGGGTGAGAAAGGGGCTAGGAATCGCCCTGGGTGCTCAGGGAGGCGATGGGGCAGAGCAGGGAGATGGGATCA
>NW_010518849.1:649-13753 GCF_000687285.1 Phaethon lepturus | reverse complement strand
AGCAGGAACAGTTATTGCCTAAACCGCAGCAGCACGTCTTGGCCAGGAGGAACTGCCAGCACCCGCCGCCCCGCCGGACTGCTCGCTGCTTCCAGGTGCTTTGCTCTGCTCTTCTTCTCCTCCACCTCCTCCCTCCAGCGCCGTGTGCTCCGTTCCCTCTCTTCTTGCTGTTTGTATTCAGCCAAAGTTAATGAAAGGAAAGAGGTTCCCCAGCTGCTCCTTGCCGAGCGCATCCTGGGACTTCAGAATCCAATTAAAAGTGCTTTGGTCCAGGCTGCAGACTCATTTGCAATGTAATGGAATATTTGCTTTAATTATTTTGATTTGTTTTATTCTTCTCTGTTTCCTCTAAGATCTTTCTCTCTACGAACTGGCAAAATAAGTGCTTTCTACAAAGTACTCGAACACCAATTTTGCTTAGTGTTTGCATAATCCTCTCATTAGATTAAACTGCCAATAGTTTTGTAAGCCTCTGGCTGGCTGAGCTGAAGAGCGCGGTCGTCCCTGAGCAGTGTTCAGACCCGGTCCTGGGCAGCACGGCATCCCCGCCTCCGATGGGACGCCAGGGCCCAGAAAACCAGCCACCTCCTGAAAATCCTCCTCAGACTCCACAAACACAAGCTGGGTTTGAGACTTTCCTTCTATGCAGCTGCGGGGAGCGAAGCGCACAGTCCCCACGGGTTGGGGAACAAGCTATTTCCCCCAAGAGCATCCCCGCACCAGTCACACGAAGGGGAGGGCGCGTTTGCGAACCCCCGCTCCCCCTCCCAGGTATTCAAGCTGGACCAAACCAAGTCAGAGCTTAAACGCTGACATCACTGGTTTGGCCAGACTGGGTCATTGCTAATCCCTAGGAAAAGGATTTCGAGCAGATGGTTCCTTAGGAAAACGCGGGCTCCTTGCGCGCATGATAGATGCGTGAACAGCTTTTGCTTTTCTCAGAGTGACAGCCGCTAGCAGGAGCGATCTCCCATTTGCTTAACACACGGGTGTTTCGGTCGCAGGCTCTTTGCTTTGCCAGAGCTGCGCTCAGTGGCTTTGCCATGCATAATTCAGGACAAGGCGGCCGGCGTTGCCTCCACGGTGGACGTCTTCCAGCATCGCTCGCTCCACGGTGCCATCCCTGCCCACCGGCGCTGCATCAGCAGCATCCCGGACCACGGATGCAGATTCCTGCCAAAACACTGGTTTTGCGTGGTCTGGTTGCTGGGAGGGCTGGGGAATATTTCACAAGCCAAGCCAAAAGCTCAGCTTTGACAGCACAGCACCGCTGCCCCAGCACCGCTGGCTCAGCCCACCAGCAGCGACTTCTTAACGTGGCCCTGCTCTCGGCGAGAAGGTATAAAGACTCCTTGAAACACCGGGTACAACATCCTGGAGTAAGAATTGCTGTAAATCCTCTTCTTCAGTATCTCTTATTTCTCTCTCTAGGTGGACAGATTTACGGCTGGGATAGCCCAAAAAGCACCTTTTCCTACCTGCCAGCGAGAGTCATAAAGCCAGATCCCCTCTTTATTGCAAGAGATCCTCTTCAGAGCTAATAGCGACCTTCCGCCCTCGACCCCGCTGTGAATATTTTACTGCCACTTAAGTTCATTCTTAGCCCTGATTTTGCTGCTGGCACGGGTTTTAGCCTGCTTTAGTTAATCACCAGGCAAGTGACACATTCTGTTCTCGTTTTTGTTTGCGAGGGTGACTACAGAAGTAAAACCATGTCGCTGTCATGCCTAATGCAGACAGGTTTTGTACAAGCGCTTCCCCACAAAGCTCTGCCAGTGGAGCTCATTGCTAATCCTTTCCATCCTCGCTCCCCCCGGGGAGGCAGGGCAGCTTTCAGAGCCGACGCGGCTAGCGGGGCGGATTTAAATCCCTGCCTCCAGGAGACCCTTCCCTGCTATGCCAGAATAAGGTGGAATAATATCTTTTGACTTTGATATCCTTGGCTTGGAAGATAGCCATTACTGGAGCCATCTGCCTGCCGAAATCTCCTGTGCGGGACTGGGCACCTTGACTTCACCTCCAGCTCCCACCTCCCAGCCCCTGAGCTAACGCTCCACTGCTCGAGCCACATTTCTACTCAAAGACGCCGTTGGTAGACGGTAGGAAGATCAGATGGCAAGGAGGGAAAAAATCCAACTCCCTTGAATATTTAATATTAATTGAGGAAGTGGATGGGGAAGTCGGGTACACTCTGCACAAGCACTTAATATGCCAGATGGGTTGGAGTAATTCTAAGCAGTGGTTTAGTAAATGTCTTAAGAAGAAAATGAACGCAGGCACAGAGCTGCGTAAGTGGCATCCAATAAATACTTCAATCAATGTGCATTAAAGACTAGAATAAAAGCTATTTACAAAATTTCAGTAGGTAAAAAAAACGCTATGATTTGGATGAGACATGAAAGTTAATTAGTAGCTGGTACTTAACAAGACAGCAATAACTGATGGAAAAGAAGGGAAGCACCCCTTCAAAAGCACGGCTTCTGCGTAACCGTACGTGTCTTAGAGCATCGTTCTTGAACAGTTCCCACCAGGAAGGCTGGCAGGCAGCTGGTTTTTACTCATTTAAGCAGTAAGCCCCGCTGCAGCGGTGACAAGGAGGAATGGCCAGATTTGGGCGGCACATCCATGCCCATCCTCAGTGGCCCGGGCCGCCTGCCCAGCGAGGACGGTCAGACACACGAAGAGATGCTCCCACGGCCCCGTGGGCAAACTCATCCTTGCCAGAGCAAGAAGCAAATGTGGACTTATGTATCTAGAGACACGTTTCTTCTTTCTCTGGTAGACAACCTGCTTTTCACAGCCTTCACTTCCTTTGAAACTCAGGGTAAGAAATGTCATGTGTCAGAGGACTTAAGTGGGTGCTGAGAAAGGAAAGTGTGTTTCCAGACAAATGGGTTTCTTGCCATTTCACATCATTTTCTGCATTCATCTGTGCAAACAACAGTTGTATTCTTATTACTATTTTGAACCATACTGAAACGTTACTCCGTGGCAGTAGCAGTACTCCTTGCTAAAGAGAAGCCACCCATGGTGCCGGGAGGCTGATGCTTATTCTGCTCTTACTAGTTATAAAAAGCCCACACAGGGAAAAGCAATTCAGAAAGTCGACAAGCCATCAGCAGCTCTTGCCCAGATATTTCTTCAAGGAAAGCACTTGTGCCTCTTCTCTTTAGGGGGTCCTGTCTTCAGCGTACCCAGCTCCAGGAAAACCTTAAAACCTTGTGCTCTGCTTGTTGCCTTGACCGGACAGCTCTGCCCTCACGGCGGGTCACAGCAGAGTAGGAGGACATCACGGCAACATTGAAAAACCTCTTGGTGGGAGAGGCAGACTCCCCAAAAAAAACCTCTGGGAAACAAATGAGTCATCTAAATTAGAAGAACAAAACCTACAAAAGCTGTTGCTTAGGCAAACCTGTGATCTAAGCCCCTGAGTCACGGCAGCAGTGCCTGGAAAGCAGCGCAGGCTCTGCCTTGGCAGTTCTTCCCTTCTACCCCTTGTCCCATCGGCTTCCCAATATCCCAGCAAAGCCCTGGGAGATTCAACCCCATTCCTCCTACCCAGAAATGGGCCCTGGCAGCAAGCGAGGCACGTTTTCACAGGGGTGAATCACAACCTGCATCCTTCCCACGTACCCACCCGGCAAATCACCCATCTTCCCCCCGTGCTGTGACGTGATGCTACAGGAGAGATGCTCCACCAGCAGCTAGCAGCTGCCCACGTGCATTATCCCTCTTTGGATAATGCAAGGTTTCCAGATGATAGATGCCTATAATTAATTACTAATTCCAGCATGTAGAAAAGTTACTCGGTGAGCACCAGGATTTGAGTTGGCACCATTAGAAAGAAGTAACACTGCAGAACTGTGAAGACACAGGAAAGTTTGGAGGGAGAAAAATATTAGATCACAGGGAATGCCCGTGGGGCATCAGCATTTCTGGAGTTAAGCGGGGTGGAACATAATTCTTCAAGAAAAGGTTAAAATTAACATCCTGATTAGGTTACAGCTCACAGAAATCACCTCACAGAAACAGGGCGAAAAGGAGGATTGAGTACAAACGGAGCCCTAGGGAAAGCTTGGGTGTGAAAGTTATGAGTGCCTAATCTTCAGCCTCTTCCATGAAGGAAAACGCAACATCCAGCTGACACCAGAACTGGATCTCCAGCTGGTTCACATCCTCTGAGCTGCGGACTACAGAGGGGAAGAAATGCTCTTGTGCAGATGGAAGCAGAGGAACATGCAAGCATGACGTTACTCCACTTCGGTAGGCTTTGCTCCTCAAAAGCCTTTTACATTTACTTACAACGTGACAATTTTTGAGTCTGGTTATACAACAAATCTGTCCTGGATTGTGTCAGAGATGTACTCTAGGATTACAAATTCCCTCGAACAGGGACTGTCCCGGCTTTGCTCTGTTTCCATATGGAGCAAAGCATCTCACCTTGCACTGAGACGACGGCTGAGAACAGAGCTCCGAGGGGCTGCGCCAAGCCGTCACCGTCATCGTCCCATGCACCGCACGGGCGGGGATGAGCTCAGGACGAGGTGATGCATTGGCACTGTTAAAGTCTGAGCTCTTTGGAATTATTGAGCTCATTAACTTTGGGCAACTTGTAGAAAACAACGATGACTTCAGCAGAATTAAATCACCTCCGTCTGTGGCACATCGGTCGTGCAAAACGCCATCTCGGAGTCTGCAGCAGACCACTCGGCAAGAGTCTCGATGAAGGACCGTTACAGGTTTTAACCAGGGATCGTTTTGGGATGTGTTATGTGCAGGATTGCTTTCCAAACAATTCACTCGCTATATATAAGGAGCAACTCCTCGGTGGCGTTCATGATCAGAACGCAGAACAGGGATGCTGCACGGAAGGGAGGAGGAACTGGGGGAGGGAGAAAGGAATAAAGAGAAGGAGAAATGCTTTAGAGCACCGCACAGTTATCAATGATGCAAGTAATTAGCACAGGGTTATAATTATCACAGTGAATAGATCATATAGTGGGATCCTTCTGCAAAACTACTCAAAGGCTCACAGTGAAATTTAATAGCAAATTGCAGCGTGGAAAAAACCCAGCTCAACATACGGGCCGAGGAAGAACTGCCAGAGGTTCTGGAAATAGACCCTGCGGAAACAGTCTAAAGGGCTCTGTGTATTAAATCCTGGAGCAAAACACACACCAAGAATGAAAAATAAGGTTAAGAAAAAAAACCTGCTTTAGCCTACTTCCCATCAAGCACAAGGGCAGGCACTTGCACTTGGCTAAAAGAGTCTTTTTTTTTTTTTCCCACCGTCTCAAAGCCTCTGCTGCGTTTCCCCTTGTCTAGACATCTGCACTCTGCATGCAAAATACCAGCGCTGCTTACGGCAGAGGGGAGACCTGACTTGCATTTCCCATCCCAGTTTGCAGAGACATAACTGATGACGCACTCTGCAAGGCAGGGAGGAGACTCAGGGCTTGCTGCGCTTTTTGCCGCATAGACACGCTCTGAAATCGCTCCGACGGTTGCAAGAACATTTGCAGGTCACCAGGCAAAGCGTGGCGTGGCAGTGAGAGGTCCCGCGCCCCGCAGCCCCGCACCCTCGGCTCCGCGGCGACACACGAGGAGAGCGAACCGGCTCCGTAGCGGGGGAATCGTCCCCGAGGACACATCTTCCCCTCGCAAGTTGGGCTACGAAGGTGGATGGCGCTAGCAAGAAATCTGGGAGATTAATGGGTCTCTGGTGACCCCAGTGTTGGCTTGCCCCAAACTGCACATCTTTGAGCTCCACGTTTCCCTCGCCAGGACGGACAGCAGTCAGACAGAGAGAAGATCATCTCCTCCTCTCGGGATGGTGCAAGTGCACGTCCCGCTTTCCCCCATTTATCCTGCTCTTAGAAGTCAAAATTAATTGACTCCATCCAGCAGCCTCCATGAAGGACGTTTCCTCGTCTGGTCACTGTTTTTAAGGGCAATGTGAGCTGCCATTTAGTTGATGAGAAAATAAGTTGGTTTAGCTTCTTCCCCTGTCATTAGTGGGCATCACATTAAGAACACGGCAAATCACCGAGGAGAGGAAGAAACACTTGTGCTAATCAGAATTAAACAGCTGACAGCACAGTGCATCAAACTGAGTTACAGACGGTGGATAACTGATGGCACTCACTGCCTGACGGAAAACGCCAGCACCCCTTTGGATACACCATTTTCTCACCATCCAAACGCAAAGTCCTCTCCATAGCATCACAAACTGCCGCACACATCCATGAGAGTTTGGGTTAAATACGACTTACTATCAAATGATGAGCCTGCAGGCAGACCATGCATATCCTGGGCAGCACAGGCACGGCAGCCTCGAGCAAGAGGAGGGGTCCGCGGTGCAGGATGCCGCGGGGGCAAGCGCTCGTGCCCTGATAGCACAGCAAGGCAAAGGAGGGAGCGAGAGCGGGGAGCGAAAGGACTTAATGAGGGTCGGAGAAGGTGACAGCCAGGCTTCCCCGGGCAAAGGGAAGCTGCTCCAGCACACAGGGATTGAAGGAGAAGGGAAGAACAGAGAAGGGACCTGTCTGTAGCACGACCTCCATCCTTCGCCCTCCAGCCCACCCTGCACCGCTGGCTCTGGGGATGGCAGACGCCAGCTCAGCACAGACCGCCAGACCGCCAGCACAGCACTCCAGTCCCACCTGGGTTCAGATTTCCCCCTAATTTTAGTACTGTGCACTCCCACACCCCGGGCAGCTCCCTGGGGACACGGCTCTGCTCCTCGTGCCCACCACTGCACTTGTACTTAGCAGGTGGGAAAGCAGAGCATCACCTCCGGTCTCAGCATCCCCCATCCTCGAGGCTCCCCAGCATCCCGGCAGCCCACGTCAGGCCAAGACGGACACCGGTGGCCTCAGCAGCCTCGCTGTGGGTGCTATTGATTACCAGCGATAAGACAAGCCGAGTACCAATGCTAACAAGGTGGGGAAAATGCAGATGGAAAAGCAAAGCGGTCTTTAAGCAAGCAAGATTTGGCTGGGCCTTTGTGCAAATCCAGGACGCTGGCAAAGTCCAGCATCACCGACTTGATAAAATGATATCCGCGAAATAAGAAAAAAGGTCCTGCATCAGGCCTCCGTTATTTTGTATGCTCCCGTAGCATCCATTCCTACCTGCCCCCTTCCCAAAGCAGCCCGTGAAGCCCATTTCCCAGCCCAGGCCATCCAGTTGCCTCCCTCTAAGCTCTCTGGCTCTCTAGCACAGCCCCGTCTGGCGCTGCCCTGAGAGCAGACATCTCTTTAATGCAGAGGAGAAAGCCATCATGAGCTCCCGACCCTGGAAACTGAAGCGAAGTAAAATTGGAGCTAGAAACAAGACAGTTTTTAATTGCAAGGGTAATTTCCAAACTTAACAAGGACATTCAGGGGGTTTGCCATCGTGCATCGCTCAACCTTGAAATTAAGACGCAACGTATGCAAGAGCTCAGACAGAAATGTGGACTTGGGGCAATGATGGGGTAAAGCTTTACGCCTCTTGGGAGATCGGATTAAATAATCAGTGACACCTCTGAGTTTCAAAGGCAGTGAGCTCCCCTAACGGTGTCATAGCAACCAAGTTTAACAGAGCACAGAACCCCATGAAATTAAACCAGATCAAGGGTTTCCAAACAGAAATGCTTCAACCTGGTGCAATTTAACAGAAACTGCCCTTCCGTGCATATCTGCAGTCTGCACATGTAATCCCCCAGTGCTGTTGTTTTGCCAGTCTTGGAAGGCTGGAGCACAGCAGAGGAAGCACCAAGCCCCACGCATCCCACTTGGACTCGCAGACTGCACGCAGCGAAGGCTGGGACACGTGGCCAGATGCATCAGGTCTCCTGAGAGACATGGCATAGGGAACTTGCTTTGCAATAGAAAAATTAGCAGGAATTAAAAAAAAAAAAGCATAAAAGTACCACCAGCCCAGCTGCCTGGGAGGACGGCATACACGTATTTTTGCTGATGAAGCCCCAGCGCAGCAGGATTCGGAACCGCCACCCGCTAGATTTGAACTTGCAGTAGGAAATCCAGGTGGGCTTTGGCTCCTTGTCCCCCACGCAAAGACATGTTGACATCCCAAATGCCACTACATCACAGCCTCTTTAGCCCCATCCTTGGGGCGGCGCAGACCCGCGGCTCGGCTCCCTCAGCTCTCTGGGCTCAGCGTGGCCCCCGTCCTCCGGTTCCCAGTGCGCTTCCCAGACGCAGGACGACCTCCATAGGACGTCACGGACTCTGCATTGCTCCTGCAACTGCACAAGAGCTCCTGATTTGCGGGAATAACAGGAAATTAAAGCAATATATCATCTGCTATCTAACAGTATTAGGTATCATTAAAGTCGTGAGCACAAAGCAATGAGAAAGATGCAGCTGTACGTACCCAGCCCATAACCCACCGGTTCCTCACAGCCCCAGCCATCGCGTTTACCGCGAGCATTACGTGGATTGGGAAAGATAGTGTGAAAATACAAGTTCTGCAAAACTCTCGCCCGCCCCGCTTTTTCCAGCCTGCAGCCAGCCGGGAGGAGCCATCCACTGCCACCGCGACAGTCCGCATTAAGGTACCGGGTTAAGGAGACCCGCCGGCACCAGGGCCGTGGTGCCCCGGGTGCTGTACAGACGCCCACCAAGGCTTCCCTGGGGATTATCCTCACCCGCACGCCAGACAGAAAAGAGTGCAAGGTTCAGCCGTAAGGTCTCCCACTTCTCAGCTAGACCCTCGACACAGGTCAAAAACACAGGAGTACTTCAGGCACCTGATGTCCCCCCAGGTCCCAAAGCCCTTTTGATGGCAAAAGGTCAAATCAGTGACTTCAGCCTCCGCTTCCTTGCTCCTGCTCTCCCCACCGAAGGAGATTAAGCAACAGGGCTGTCTACCGTGAACCTTCACGGGGCTGAACTCAACCGCATTTTTGGAACAGAAGGGTTGGGGGCGGGGGGCTGTGGGGAGCAGCTTGCCTGCAGGCACGTTGCGCCCGTGGAAATGCTCTCACGGGCAAACAGGCTGTGATTCAGTGTGGGGATGTAACCCTGAGATCCACGCCGGGCATCAGCTTTGTGTGCCAGCTGCGCTCAGCCGAGGCGTTCTCCTGCACCTTTTCAAACAATTTGTGCAGGCAATTCTTTACGTATCTTCCCAGTCACTTGAGGACACGAGATTTGCCCAGTTCAGCTCAGTAATATAATTTACTTAGTTTCCTTTATTCAGGGGACGCGAGTACATTTTATACATTAACCTGAGCCTTTCACCAGCACAATTAATTTGGCGGGCGAGGCTATTCGTAGGGCCATTGTTACTGAAAGATATGCAATATGAGCTAATAAAATAAACAACAACATATGGGATTGCAGAGTGGATCAGTAGAATGTAATTAAGTGAACTGGAGACTGGCCAGGAGAGTAAAAGGAATTATTTTATCTGGATTTTTCTTTTTTTTTTTTTTTTTTTGATGGCTAGAAGTGGTCTGGGCTTTGCGTTCCTACCCAGCTCTGGGTACGAGCTGGGGGACAGGCCCTGCTTGCTGCGGGAGGGCAGCGAGCCCAGCGGCCTCACCGGGTCTTTTTGCATAAGCAAAGGGAAAAGGGTCCCCACTGACCATGACTGCAGGGGCTGAGCTCTGCTCCGGCAACGGTCCACCTGGAGAAACTTCCCAGAGGAAGAAGTCCATGGATTAGGAGCCCAAAAGTCTCACCCGGATTCCCATCTTGGCCCTGAACATCACCTCTGACACCCTCCCGCCCAGGGCAGAGCATCACCTTTTAACCCCCTGCCCCCTTGGGAGACCACAGGGCTCAAACACTTGGTACATACGGCAGCCAGCAGAGCTGGACGCAGATCTCCTCTGGGGTCTCTGGCAGCGCAGACGATGGGACCTGCAACTGCTGAGCCAGGTGCTGGCACTCCCTTTTTTGCCAATTCTTGCAGACTCAGGCTCCAAGCCCTGCAGGACATCTCCACAGCTTCGGGACATCCCCACCACCAGCCCCCACCTCAGGAGCTGCTCTTGGGCCGGCTTCTCCTGAGCTGCCCCACAAAAGCCTTCTTCAGCCTTGGCTAAAGCATCCCAAGAGCTCCTGCAGCATCTCCCTGGGCTCCACCCCACACTCCAGGAAAGCCCCTGAAAACCCCTCTGGTGATCAAAGCCCCAGTCCCTTCTTCAGATTTCAAGCTATAGCCTGGATATGCCAGAGCCAGAGCTGCCCTGGAGAAGACCCACACCCTCCCAAACCAGCTCCTGTGCCCCATCTGGCCTTTCCTAAGGGGCAGTCGGTGCCTGATGGGGCTCCTGCGGCTCCACGGTCCCAGTGCAGCCCCACAGCTGCATCTGCCCCTGCCTGAAGCCTGGGGTTAATCAGTCCTTAGAGGACCTTCTCCTTCCAAGATCCCACCACAAGCCCCAAAGGCTTCCCCTGCCCCAGAGCGATGCTGGACCATGCTGCAAGCACAGCTCCACCAGCCCTTTCCCCTTCCTCCCTCACCCCACTCAGCCTTCTCATCCCTGAGCTCCATCCTGACCCAAAATACTCCCCACTGCTCCCAGCCCTCCTCCGAGCACCCACAATAATTACAGCAGGTTGTCCTGTGGGGTGGGAGGGGGAAGCGAACCACACAAGCTACAACTTCAAGAGGTCAAAATGCCCAGAAATTGCCATTTCTGTGGGAAACAAACAGCGGCAAAGAGCAGTGAGGTCACGGTGAACGGCAGAGCCAGGGAAAGCGAACCTCTTCTTGACTTCTTCTGCCTCTAGAGAGCATTGTTGCATTTTCTTCCCAGCAAGAGACAGAAACAGAGGCATCTCCCCGCACCGCAAGCAGAAGCCCTTGAAATGCCGCAGCAACCTCACCTGAGAACCCCTGTACATCTCTTCTGCACGCTCTGAGGACGGACAGAGCCTCGCAGAGCCGGTCACTGAGGTTTCGGACCCAGCTCGCTTTCCGTCAAACACGCTTTGCTGGCTCACAGCAAAACGCTTCTGAGGAAAGGGCGATTGTTTCTTCTTGGAGACGGCAAAACGGCTCCACGTCATGCCAGGGTGCAGGCAAGGAACCGAGAGGAAGCCGCCAAAATGACTGGCAGAGGGAGGAGAAGGAGGAGGACTGTAAGCCCTTAGGCACTCGTGAGATGCTCACCAAGGCTCCGTGCGGATACGGCCCTTCCTCAGGCTCTGGGAAAGAGAAATAGCCCCTGGTGAGATCCATGGTGAGCCCAGCCTGCTAGCGGTGTTGCTGTCCCTCTGCTCTCGTCCCAGAGACCGGCTGCCCGTGCCCTGCCTGTGCCCTGCCTGCAGGATCAGGCCCTCTGCACCCTCTCCCCGGGACACAACGGCCATCTCTCCGCTCTGCTATTCCACATCTACCCATTCCTCATCCCTCCACTGCCAGCTCCCTGATAAGCCCAATTCATTATCCAAAACGCAATTGAAAAATATTTTTAAAGGAGCATCGCTGCTGTTACAGAGAGGAAGGTTATTACTGGTCCAGCTTTTGCCACGGCTGAAATAATTACCTTCTCCCACACAGTGTGAGTCAGGCTGCAGCCGCCCAAGCCTCTGACCGCGGAGGTACGAGGCGGTGCCTGACGGTAGCTGAAGGGTGACCTGTTCAGGCTGATGGTCTGACAACAGGGCAGCAGAAATTTGTGAGAACACGCTGTAACGCGCTGAATTCACTGAGCTGCTCACCGCCCTGGCAGAGCTGTTCAAAGCAGGCGTTTCTTCCTGCCTGTTGTTGTCTTCTTCAAAGCACGGCCAGGTCCGCAGCCGCCCCTGCTTGCCGGGCAGGAGACGGCGAGTGGTGGAGCAGGACCGGTGCGGAGGGCAGGACAGAACCCGGGTGACAAGGGCAAGGGCAGGCAGGTGAAAGGCAGAGTAAAAACACCATTTCGCATTAGCTCAGCTACTGCAAAAGCATTTAGAAAACTCCCATCTGCACATCCAGCGTGTCTCGGGGGAGGACAAGAGCGGGACGTCACCTTCTTCAGGTCACGGCCACCCGGACAGGCCAGAGGGAAGCTGGGCTGAGCAAGGCTTTGCATTCAGCAGCTGGCTATCGGTGCAGCCAAGAGCTGAATGCAAACCGTTTGATTCTGCACTTACTTGCAGAGGAAAGGAAAACTGTAGCAGCTCTGCAGAACTGTAAATCCCTGTGCTGAGCTTTAAAGCTGCTCTTCAAACTGTCCCCCCGCGCTCTGCACCCCGGACGTTTTCCCGATGCGTCTCGCACGGAGAAAGCCAGGCTTTAGCTCAGCGGTTGTACACTTTGGGGCAGAGGTTTGGGGTCGGCTCTCAGCCAGCCTCTCTCCCTGCCACCCTGCAGGAGAAGGGAGCTGGGATCCTTTGGGGACAGCCAGCCAGCTCCAGCAGCGGCTCCCTTGGACTTCACTGCTCCAGGTGAGTGGCTGAGCTCAACCTCTCACCATTTCTATAGCACCGGGAGTGACGCTTTCTCCTGAAAGTGTTAAGCATCCTCCAAAAACCCCGTGGGGCTCCAGGAGTGGAAATGACCTGGAGCACAGCCTGAGCGACCCCTCCACCACAGTTAAATTTCGGAGAGCATCCTCCCTGGAGAGGAGGCAGCTGCAGTGAGCAGGCTGGGACCGCCGGGCTGCCCGGGCAGCCGGAGCCTTCCCGGTAATGAAAATCGACTCCCAAAACCTTCGGATACTTGGAAAATACTCAGCTCAAATGGAAAGCTGCTGTCTCTTGTGCGTGGCCGTCCAACGTGACACGGAGCTCACAGGTTTCACACGGCAGCTCTTAAGTGTCTCTTCTCACTCTTTTCCCCCGCAATCTGCTGAGCGGGTTTCTTCGCCAGCTGAGATCTTAATCGCTGGGTAAACCCCGGCTGCGGGCGGGGAAGCCACGGTCCTCCTGCCACCAGGCGAGCGCTTCCCTTCTAGGACGATTAAAGCTTTGCTTCAGGGGCTCTAGGCATGGAAGAAAGGGGCGGCTCCAGTTTTTGGCCATCGTCTTTCCTTTCTTCTGGGGTTTTACTCGGTTTTGTTGCTCCCCAGAGCCCCGCTGTCTCCCTCTGCCCTGCTGTGGAAGCAGATGATCCGCTACCCTGGTCCCAAAGGTGACGGTCCTGCCAGCACTCCTGGCGTCA
>NW_010518849.1:0-599 GCF_000687285.1 Phaethon lepturus | reverse complement strand
TTCCGCGTCACCCTCCAGTTATAACGTGGCAAAGGAGCAGACACCTTTTTTTTCCCTCTTCCCTAATGAACTTTTCTCTAAAAACGCCGCATTTTTGGCTCAGTATTGAAAATTGACAGTGACTTCAGAGGCGCGGTGCTGAGTGCTGGGGAAGCAGAGGTTCGGGCCACGGTTTCTCAAGCGCCAAACATTTTCAGTCTTTTCACTCATAAAGTGGATTAACGACCTCGGCATCCTCCCAAAAGGCGAGAGGTGGGTCCCCGGGGTGTGCTGCCAGGAGAGGGTCGGGGTGCCGGGGAGGGGGACCTGCAGGAGGAAGACAAGCTCGCAACCGGGCAGGAGATAAGGCGTGGAGTAGCTCTTGGCGATGGCAGAGTAAATCTCCGGATGGAGTGCGTGCTTTCAGAAGCAGCTCCCACCGGAGGTGGCGGGGTGCCCGGGGCTCACCTCTCCCTCTCCTGGGGGGTCTGGAGCCGGGAGCCATCACCCCTCCAGACAACCAGCATCTGGGAGCCTGCACGTCCCTCTGATGGGCCGACTGCACCCTGTGCCCAGGACACGGATAAGACTCGCCATAGAAGTGACAAAACCCTCTGGGG
>NW_010518848.1:761-1621 GCF_000687285.1 Phaethon lepturus | reverse complement strand
TCTAGCTGGGCTTTTGCCTTTCTAATTTGGTGTCTGCATGACCTAACAAAACCATGTACTCTTCTTGAGTTGCCTTCTCCTTCTTCCAAAGGTGATAAACTCTCCTTTTTTCCCTGAGTCACAGCAAAAGCTCCCTGTTCAGCCAGGACAGTTGTCTTCCTCGCCAGCTTGTCTTACAGCACATGGGGATTGCCTGCTCCTGCGCCTTGGCGCAAGACGGCCAAGTGCAGGGTCCTGCACCTGGGTCAGGGCAACCCCCAGGATCAATACAGGCTGGGGGATGAGGGGATTGAAAGCAGCCCTTTTGAGAAGCACTTGAGGATCCTGGTGGATGAAAAGCTGGACATGAGCCAGCAATGTGTGCTCACAGCCCAGAAAGACATCTGTCTCCTGGGCTGCATCAAGAGAAGCGTGGACAGCGGGTTGAGGGAGGTGATTCTGCCCCTCTGCTCTGCTCTGGTGAGACCCCACCCGGAGTTCTGTGTCCAGCTTTGGAGCCCTCAGCACAGGAAAGACACGGACCTGTTGGAGCGAGTCCAGAGGGTGATTCTGTGATTCTGTGATTCTGTGAACACCTCTCCTATGAGGACAGGTTGACAGAGTTGGGGTTGTTCAGCCTGGAGGAGGGAAGGCCTCAGGGGGCCCTTATTGCATCCTTTCAGTACTTAAAGGGGGCTTAGAAGAAAGATTGGGACAGACTTTTTATCAGGGCTTGTAGTTATAGGACAAGGGGTAATGGTTTTAAACTAAAAGAGGGTAGATTTAGACTAGATATAAGGAAGAAATTTTTCACACTGAGGGTGGTGAAACACTGGAACAGGTTGCCCAGAGAGGTGGTAGATGCCCCATCCCTGGAAACA
>NW_010518848.1:290-731 GCF_000687285.1 Phaethon lepturus | reverse complement strand
GGTTGGATGAGGCTCTGAGCAACCTGATCTAGTTGAAGGTGTCCCTGCTCACTGCAGGGAGTTTGGACTAGATGACCTTTAAAGGGTCCCTTCCCACTCAAACTGTTCTATGATTCTATGTTTCTCTGATTCTAAAATAGTAGAAAATGCAATACAGGTTTGCTACAGGCAGATCATGCTGGACTAATCTGATATCCTTTTTTGATAATGATTTTTTTTCTACACAAGGGTGTTGTAGTTTAACCTGGCAGGTAGCCAAAACAACCACACATTCTTCTGCTGTGTTGCCCCATATGATGATGTCATCTATGTTTTGCAGGTGTTCTGGAGCTTCACCCTGTTCCAGTGCAGTCTGGATCAGCCCATGGCAAATGGAAGGGCTGTACTGGATGCCCCTCCAAGTGAAAGCAAACTGTGGCCTGCACTCTGCTGCCAAAGGGA
>NW_010518848.1:0-200 GCF_000687285.1 Phaethon lepturus | reverse complement strand
AATGCATTAGCAATATCAATGGTGGCATACCACTTGGCTGCCTTTGACTCCAGTTCATATTGAAGTTCTAGCATGTCCGGCACGGCAGCACTCAGTGGTGTCATGGCTTCATTCAGGCCATGATGATCTACTGCTAGTCTCCACTCTCCGTTAGACTTTTAGACTTTCACACTGGCCATATGGGGCTGATAAAGGGTGAG
>NW_010518847.1:579-1955 GCF_000687285.1 Phaethon lepturus | reverse complement strand
CGAGGGCAGTGGTGGACCCACAATCCGCCTGAACCTCCCTGGAAGAGGTTGCAGAGAGCTGGGGCAGTGTTCCCAGCTGCAGAGTCACCCCTGCCACCAGCACAGGGCAGGAGGGCTGAGGTGGGACTGAGGGTGCTTGGAGCTGAGGCAGTTCCTGGGGGGTTGCTCTTCAGCGGCACAGAGCTGTTAATGAGCAGGAGTGATTCTTCTGTGACCCACATCCCATGCAGGAGCCGGGCCAGCCCAGCAGGTCCCTGCTGCATGGAGAGGCGATGGACTCTGCACCCAGTGACAGGACACTGTCACTGCTTGCTGTGGCCAGAGCCGATGCAGGATGCTGGGGCCCCTGCAGTGGGTAGGAGCTGCTGTCACAGACAAACCCAGCTCCCTGTCTGCAGCCCTGGGCCTCCGTGGGACATGAATGTTGTAGCAGCGAGGGCTAGGCAAGGCTGCTGTCAGCCCAGAGCTGCTGGGAGAGGACAGACTCCTGTGACATGCACGCTGCATGCTGGCACGCTGCAGAGGATATTTGGAACTCTGGATTTGGTCATTGGCAGCTGTAGGACACTCCTGCCTGGGGATGTCCTGCACCCCCCAGGCCCAGAGCCACCCAGACAATCCTGTTCCCCTCTCCCTCGTGACAGTGATGAGCAAAGCAGGGAGCTAGGCTCATTCCTTCGGTGGGAGCACAAGCCAAGCTGGAGGACCCTATGGTCGCAGCCCAGGCCCCAATTTTCCTGTGCCTGTGATGCACAGAGAATGGTGCCCCTTCTGCAGCCCTGGGAAGCCTGGGCAGGAATGGGGAGTGGTGTTGTGACATGTCCCCTCTGCTCTCTCTGCTGCTGATGCCCTTAAGGATGCTCCACTGGAAGCATCAGCTGAAGAGATGTGGAAGTGGGGTGGCCCAGGGCTGCTGGCCAGACCCTGTTGCTCCACCATGTGCAGGAGCAGTGGGACAGCCTCACTGTCCTGCACAGTGGCAGGACTTCACAGAGGCTCTGGACACTGGTTTGGGTACTCAAAACCAGTACAAATACCTGATGGAGTGTGTCTACTGAGTACAAAAACCTGATGGAGACACCTCTGGCCGGCTGCACTTTGCCTGCAGCTCCCTCAAAAGAAAATGGTCCACTGGGCCCACTGGATAGCAGCATCCCAAGCTCACGGGTGCTGCTGGCTCCCCCGCCTGTATCCCTCTTGCCCAGGTTGCTTGGCCCTTCTGAGGCCAGCACAGCCCTGCAGCCAGAGCCGGACTGCCGGCCGGGCTGTTCCCGCCTGGCCTCTCTGTGTATCCCTAGGGGTGACTCCTGCCCTGTGCCCACCGAGGAGCCGGTGAGGGGACATCCCTGAGAGTGTCATGTGCACAGGGGCATCCC
>NW_010518847.1:0-315 GCF_000687285.1 Phaethon lepturus | reverse complement strand
CAAGGCACTGCCTCACCTGGGAAGGTCCTAGGGAGGCGGAGGGGGTGCAAGCAGCACCGGGCTGGGCCCCTCCCCAGCACACAGCTGGGGGAGAACCAGGGGGGCCCTGCAAGCCCTCTCTCCTGAAATCAGGGTGTTGTATTTACTTTCCCCTTTTGGCAGCTAGAAGGGGAAGCCCATCCCAGCCCCTCATTGTTGTCTCAGCGAGTTAATCAGATGCCATAATCCTGTTGTGGAAATATCGGGCCTCCCTGGAAACAATGGGGAGCGAGAATATTGTGGTTAAATTTCAACCAGCTGCCTCCCTGCTCTGTT
>NW_010518846.1:48846-52494 GCF_000687285.1 Phaethon lepturus | reverse complement strand
ATTAAGTACCTCAACCTTATCCTCATCCTTGATGACAACGTTCCCCCCCAACATCCAATAAGGGATGGAGATTCTCCTTGGCTCTCTTTTTGTTGTTAATATATTTGTAGAAACGTTTTTTGTTATCTCCTATAACAGTGGCCAGACTGAGCTCTAGCTGGGCTTTTGCCTTTCTAATTTTGTCCCTGCTTGACCTAACGAGATCCTTGTACTCTTCTTGAGTTTCCTGCCCCTTCTTCCAAAGGGGATAAACTCTCCTTTTTTTCCTGAGTCCCAGCAAAAGCTCCCTGTTCAGCCAGGCCGGTCGCCTTCCCCTCCAGCTCTGCAGACTTGCCCAGCCCAAAAGTACACTAATACTTGTGGCAGGATCAGTTTTCCTTTTGCTAAGCATTAAGAAAAGAAATGCCTGATCTAGAAGACAAGGCTGGTAAAATTTAGCCTGGTGTGAGAAGGCTGCCTGTGTTTCACTCGGAACAATTTGACTTTTAATACCATTTTCCTTTCTCTTCCTGACAGGGTAAGTGAAGGGATCCTGGATGATCCTTGTCCTCAAGCCACATCTCTCGCAGCAGTGCACAGTAGCAGCCAGTACAACTGACTATGCCGAGCTGTAATCACCTTGCCTCCCTCCTGTACAGCCGAAATCATCTTCCCCCTCTTCCCTTGCTGTTTTTCTGAGCAGCTGGGAGCTATCAGTCTGAATAGCTGCAGCCTGGGATACTCCACTGAACCCAAGTGCTGCAGATACGACCAGTGAGAGACGTGGAGGAGAAGCATCTGCCATATGTCCAAGCTCAATATAATCCAAACACTTTGACTTATGAAAGAAATCAGATCACCTGTCCGGGCTGATGGAGTACAAACTCAGAGAGTCGCTGGGTAGGCTGGAACACACTGCATTAGAGCTTGAATAATGTGCAGTTTTCTTTTTAAGTGTTGTTTTTAGATAAGCAGTGTCATAATAAATAGACCTAGGGAGAAGTGCTCATTTTTCAGCTGCAGAGAAACACTCCAAATGAGTGTTTTCTGTTTGACAGCCCTTCTCTCCCACTCTCTTCACTCACATTCCTCCTCTCCCTCCCTCATGGCAAACTTTTTTCAAAATAAACATTCCTTCATTCCATTACCATTATACATCCTTTACATACGCAGGTCAAGCCTGTAGGAGAGACTGGAAGACACCTATGGGCCATGGACGCCAGTGCCCTACTATCACATACACCTCTTCATAAATGTGTCATGCTTCACCTTAAAAGCAGCCTGCTTTTTTTTCCCCTCAGTGGTCTCTGGGTTGGAAACCTGCTCCAGCGTCTCCCTGGTCTAACAGGAGCCTTTTTAATTCCAGGTTACAGAGTTTTCCTCACTTGTTCTTTATGCTAGCATTATCTTCCATTTGTAATACCTTTTCGCTCTTGATGAATAGACACCTGAAGCATTTTTAGGCAACATTTGTATCTGCCCTTGGTCTGCCACTTTGCTAGATTAAAAGGACGTAGGCTTTTCTTACATGACATGTTCTCCATCCCCTTGATTTTCCAGTCTGCCCAGTAGGCCCTTCTCCTTATCAGTTTCATTTTCCATTAAGTTTTTTGAACACAAGTGACCAGGTTTGTACTCACTATTCCAGGCGAGGTCTCGTCAGTGCCTTGTATAATGGCAGCAATACCTCCCTATCTCCGCTGCAATGCCTCTCCTGACACATCCTAGATCGCATTTGTCTTTTTCATGGCTGTCTCCCGCCGGCGCGCTGATGTCCTAGTCCAGCTAGGACTCCCAGCTCCTTCTCCTCCTCTGTCATTTCCAGCTGATGAGCACCTGTGAAACTTGGTAAAGCAGAAGGGTCAGCCAGCCAGAGGACAGCTCCTACTGCATCTCTTTATTTAAGACTGCCCAGAGGAAGAAAGTGGCATAAGTGGCAACTGTCACAGCACTTGTTAAGCCAGCCAAATCCTGTGAACGCTTTCCATTCCCATTCGCTGCGCAACCCCCCGAGATCAAGACCAAGCCACAAGCAACAGCATCTCTTGAGCACTGAACAGCAGCCTTGGGAAGGTTCTCAGTGGGGCAGGAGAGAGTGAGAAAATAGCATTGCAGTCACACACAACCCCCCAAAAAATTAAAATTGATATGACATCGAGAAGCTATTCTTACTGTTTCTTAAAAGCCTGAATTAAATAAGCTAATTTGCAATGGAGGTGGGAATTTTTTTAATCAGGCTAAGACATGTGCATAGGTAAATGGGAGGATGACATTAATGTTGCTTTGGAAAAAATATTTTCATTGAAATGTTAACATCTCTGTCCACACTTAGGAGATTATACTGTAAAATGAGCATATTTCTTTGTATAATATTGCTTCATGTGTTGGAAAGGAGAAAGCCTGGTAACTATCCTCACGCCTTCAACATGGCTGTCTTTTGTAAAATGGCTAGCCATGCCATCATTAATATCACAAGAGGATTCACGTTTGTTTATTCTAAAATGAATGTAAATTGGACTTCATACCTAATACCTTAAAGCCATGCTGAAACACGAGGAAGTCTATTATCTTTATACCATGTATTTTAGGATTTTTTTGCTCCTCACTCCAGCAGAAGACTGACAGTTTATAAAGCAGCGGTGCAAGTGCCTCATTTGCACACTTACTGTGCTTGATAAGGGGTTGAAATGCTTGATTCCCCAGAGGTCCTCCCTGTTCTTTCCCCAACGGAAAATGTCTCCCTGTATTTCCATACAGCTGTGACAAATTTTTCTAAATAAGGGGCATCTAGCCTTTAGCTAATGCCTTTCATGCAGAAGAATGTAACACAGGCTCATGCAAATCATTTCACTACATGCCAGGCAGCAGAAAGCAGAGCCTGGAGTCAGAAGCAGAGCAGCATGTTCCACGTGGCACCTCCTGCCCATGGCCCTCGGACCTGACTCATCCCTATGCATCATTTCTTGCATCAAGCACATCCTAAATTACAGTAAAAAAATCAAGGTGGAACTGTTCAAACCTCTAAAAGTTTCCCTAAGCCATACTGGACAGACATCCAAATGCATTCAAATACACTGCTGAAGGATCCCTTCATTTAGCATACTGCCAAAAATCCATATTGTTTTTAGTCAGGAAATGAGGTCACACCTTTGACCAAGTCATGCTGACTTTTTTTTTTTTTTTAACATCAATAGCACTGTCTACAACCTGGCCTTTAATAGAAGCCGTATCACCTATCCCCATTTATAGCATTACAGTGGATTGTGCCACAGTACATTTGTTATAAAATTCTTCAAGAATAACGACAATAAAACCAAGACAATTATTCCTCCAAGCACTAGTGTTGGGGTATTTGTTAAAGAACAGATTTGATTGAAAGGTAAAGATTAGCTTTAATTCCTCCACTCCTTCTTTTATTTGAATATGAAAAGAAGGTGTAATGCAGATCCTTACCTTGATATGACATTAAAAGACAGTTTGGGTCAATATAATTACTGTAGAATAGCAGAATTTTTTTTTAAATCCTTAAATATTTGTACTTACTGATTTTACCCTTCAGATGCGTTTTAGCATTCTGGGGTAACTGGCCAAGTCCAAACCACAGATGCAGAAGTAACCACTAGACAGTCCCTCCCTTAATGTGTACACTATGCACACAATATCACAGGT
>NW_010518846.1:47910-48815 GCF_000687285.1 Phaethon lepturus | reverse complement strand
AATCCCAGGTTAACCCCCCCCCCCCCCCCCAAAACATGAAAAATTGTATTTCTTCAACAACATTTTAGAACGTAACCATGTGAGTCAAGTGACCCCCCAGAAAAGCTTCTTTGCACTTGACAGCAGGTTTATGGACATGTTGTAAATGTCAGACTACACCATTTTTAATAATAAAAAAAGACACTATAATACTGTTTCCTTGTAACTAGGACAGAAAATCATTTGGTAAGAGTAAAAACATTTATTGGTTTTGACATAAAAATTTCTTGCTGTGAGGTGGAAACACTGTACTCCAAATACCGGAAGAAACGTGAATCTCAAGGGTTATGTTCAGTAACTCTTGGTTCAAAAGCAGCTGTGGCAGGTGCATTATTCAAGAGCTTGTCAGAGATGATCTTCTACAGCACACTACTCCAGAATTCATCTCCCGCTATGCCTGGGAAGGGGATTCTCATGTAAATGTATGGTAGAACTGGCTGGCTGCACATCAAGCCCAAACTGCCTCACCCTCTCCAATACCAGTGTGGTCACTACAAAATGTTAAAACCAGAAAAGGTCCTCAACTACTGAATGCAGCTACTCCTCCCACATACGCCATGGAAGTGCAGTTCTTTGGCTGAGCTCTTCAGAGTGCACTTGCTCCGAAAAATTCAAAGCAACGTTTTTCTCAGTAGCCATACCTGATGTTCTAAAGCGTGTTTTGTATTGCTTGTATTCAGTGCAAATTTGGTGCCACAAAGATGTACAGTCTATACAAATGAGAAACAGTTGCAGCCCAAGCTACTGCTTTGAATTTCCTGACTCCTGCACATACAAAAACTTGAGCATATTTTATTTAGCATGTTTGGGTGTTTTTGCTTTTCATTGTTTCAGAGCATAAATCCTTGAATAGAAGCTAGTCACAT
>NW_010518846.1:34366-47879 GCF_000687285.1 Phaethon lepturus | reverse complement strand
CAGGAATGATCACAAATAAACATGCTAGCAGAAAACCAGAAGAGGCTCAAAGGACCAAACTGTTAAAAGCATAACAAAAAAACCCCAATCCAAATGAGTTGATTGGGTCCTCTATGCTTGTAGCAGTGAGCTAGATTTTCAGCTGTGTAAGCCATGGGAGCATTGCTGTCTTCAGCACAGATGAGCTCATTTGTGCAAAGGATCTGCATTTCTGTAGAAGATACTCCAGACATACGCAGACCCGCATAGCTACCTTCCTGTTTCTTTCACACAGCCATCAACAATTAGGGAAGAAGGAACTTCCTATGTGTTTTGGGTGCCAGAGTAAAAACAAACACAAAATCCAATGTGAACTATTCCAGTACAGGCTTAAAAATCCCTCATACAGGAAAATTACAGCTGGTAAAACACACATTTTTTTTCTTTTTTATGTAACAAAAAACAAATAGGAGAGAAAAATCACTTTTGGCTAAGAACAATCAGGAGAAATGTAACTTAAATTTTCATCTTTTTAGAAAATACTCTTTTGATGGAAAATGCTCCCTTTAGACACATCTCTACTGGCCAGTCAGAAAAGACACAAAGATTAAAAAGAAATGGCTTTCCTCATGTATCATTGCACTAAACAACATTTGAGAGGGGAAGAAGAATACAGAGAAAGCAATGGTTGTACCTTGAATGTGGTGTATGCTGGCCACGTTTGTGGCACAAAAACCACCTGCAACAAAACATTTTGCACAAAATTGTACTCTGCAGTGGCGAGTGAAACGAAAGAATGAAAAAGGAAGGTGACCCCTATGTATGCTTAACTGAAAAAACAGAAAGTAGCTCTGTACCATCTCTCACCTGCACTGAACCCTGAAGGGGAAAAAAATTAGGATGATTACACATTTAACTGCAGTAATCCTGGATTAATTCCTAGACTGTTTACAAACCATCAATCCAAACATTAATAAGCAGATATATGGCAGGCTGCTTTAAAAGTATATGACTTTGCTGTCAAAACTAGCTCTGGTACAAATTTAGGAGTATGCAATGTTTTATTCTTCTTAAAGGAAGGTTTTATCTTAGGGGTTTACAAGTAATCTCTTATGCCTGAACTACTACATAAAAATATAACATCCTCTGCAAACATTTAAGTAGGCGGTTTCTCTTTTGTTAGCAAATAGAGTATACCCTAGCCTTTTAAATATTTGAATGGCTTTGAAATAAAAAGTGTCTCCAATACAGTATTTGTAACAGGTAAATTACATCTTTTCAGACAAAAGTAACAATTAAAGCATCTGTACTATGTTTATCTTTATGAAGCATTACTGTACTAAGTAGCACAGAATCTCAGTAAGAGTGAAAATGTACATTATTCTCGGGGACATCTGGAAAACTCTTCACTGTTAACTCTACGGAAACCGATAGCTCTGAGGGAAACTTGCCTTTACACTCTCCTCCATTCACTAGTATAACCCAGTCACTCACAGTACAGGTAAATAAAATCCGCAGCCTAAGCCTTATTTTGGCATTTCAAAAAAACCACAAAAATTTCTCAGCTGGGGTTCACATACCGGCAGTCACCACGGGCTGGCACATCACAGCAAGACAGGCTTACACGCCTGGGCATTTCCAACATGCACAATGTTGCTCTTCAGAAATGTATTACTGAAAGATTTAATTCCAGTTTTCCTTGGATTTTTTCCATTTCCATTTCTCCTCTTATGAATAGCACAAGTCTCCCCTCCCCCCTACAATAGTGTATAAATTAATTTCCCCTCGTTCATTTTAACCTGTGTCTTAACTCAATGTAAGCTGGATTAAATTCTTCATTTAAAACCAACTGTAGTCAAGAGAAGCCTTTCTACAGGCATCAACAGGTTTTAGCTCTGGATGGGGAAACCCAAGTGTGATGCTCCAGTGCAACATCACTCCCCACATCCTGCTGAGCTCTGCATACTTCAGCAGGCACAGGAGCAGCAACTGTCCCTAATTTCACTCTAGCCAAGGTATGGGATAACGTAATGCTTTGTATCAGATGGGAGACTAGAGAAATGGGAGGTGGAAAACTCCTAAAGGACACGGACAAAGTCTTGTGGCTGATGCCTCCAAGAATTCAGAATCACTGCAGTCAGATAACCTGGGAAACTATAAATTTATTGATTTTGCTAGCTTGGAGAAATTTTGTGAAAAACTCTACATTGTCTCTCAGTGACAAAACTGCAAAGTATCTGTAGTGTCATGCTCTGCGACTGAATGCCTGCTGTCCTTGCAGACAACATTCTGTACACATAACTGAGACTATCACACGCAAAAAGAATGAGAGGGAGGGGAAAAAAACCCAGAAAAATGCATCTTAGAAGTTACTTATGTTTAATGCTTAAAAGTCTGAATGCACAAACAATAATCTACCATTATAGAAGTACTGGTGGTCAATACAATGCATTAGACCTATGTACAATGACACAGTTTAGTATCAAAATCTTTCTACAATGTAGAGTATTACGAAACTGTTAATGACATCAAACACTAAGCACTTAAGACACCATTTTTTGCTACCACATTTGGAACTTCAATGAACAGTCCATTTTAACTTGCAGCATCAATCCATTTCTAGTATGAAATTAAGTAATTTTCTACTTATACAATAAGATTTATCTACACGGGTCTTTTGATTTTGATCCATAGCAGCAAAGGCACTGTACATCAGCAGATCCACAGACTTAAAGATTTCTTTTAAAGCATTCAAAAAAAAAAGTCACAGATCATAGTTTAACAGCAACAACAACAACATAAAAAGATAACACGTTGTCTCTGGCACAATGGCTCAGTCTGCGTCCGTTTTAGGGACATCCAATCAAGACTTGGATTGAACTGCTGGCGAACAAAGCAAGTCCTTATCCCAATGAGAATCCATTCCTTTTTGTATGTCGGAATGAGTACTCTTGTAAATCCTACCTCAGAGGTCATTGCTTTTGTAGTTTGTATATTGGTAGGCATCCATTCTTATTTCAGTGCAGTTTCCAAAGAACATATCAAATATTTTTCATAATCTCTTGTAATTGAAAAATTGCCCAAAGACACATATCCCCATTTTCAAGGAAACATTGCAAAAGTTTCCAGAAGTAACAAAGGTGATTCTTTGAGGCAACTTATTGTACTCTCTACAATATAACAAAGAGAGGTGTTTATATTAAAAAACCTAGCTTGACACCAAAATGCTTTATGTTTATCAACAGAAAAGCATTGAGAACAAATCTGTACACAAGATGCTCTATTAACATTGCAAATATATAAATTAGCACATTCTTACTTAAAGTGAATTTAATTTAGATGTGAACTGAATTTGCCATTCATCACAGGCATGTAGATTACTGGCTACAGTTTGCAATTTCCTAAGTTTCCAAGACTGTCTAAAATAGTTAAGATACAGCATCTTCCCACCAAATAATTATACTGTAATAACACTTAGAGGTCTCATCCAAGAACAGGACTAAAAAATATAACAAAGTTTATTTTTTTAAATAGAAACTACAAGTCTATTTAGTGTAACTTTAACTATCTCCTGAACATCCTTCTCCAAGATCCCCAATTCATCCACCTGCAAAAACACAAAGTATACAATGCACCTTTCAAACTAAAGCCGGGCCAGACAGCTTTATTTAGTCAGTTCATTGTTAGAAAGCCTTCTTTAAACAAAATAAATACATTACAGCTATAATACACAATTAAAGAGTCAAGTTCACTGTTAAGTATGCTTATTCCATCTTCTTCCAAGCAGGTATCTGACAATTTGGTATCACAAGTTCTTAATGAGCATTCACAAATCAATAGCAAGTTAAGAAAGTAAAAATAAATTCCACAACTGTGATGAGCATTTAAGTTCTCAGTTTAGAAACAAACAAACAAACAAAAAAAAAGGAATATACAGCAAAGTGCTAGGAGAAGGAGTTCTGTCTGCATTCAGATTTGTCTCTAATAAATAACTTCATAGACTGTAGCTTTCTTGTCCCCAGAGCCAGTGACAATGTATTTGTCATCCACAGAGATATCACAGCTAAGCACAGATGAGGATTCTTTGGACTACAAGAAAGGAAAAAAAGAAAAAGAAAAAAGAAAATTACGTCCTTCTAATTCTTCAATCCAGAAGGGCTTGAAGATTAATTGGAAGAGTTTACGTAGAGAGGGAATACACCGAAAACTCATTTAAATATCAGCACCATAGTGGCAGCTTTTGTTACAATACTGTTTCTCCAAACTTGTTCCACTTAAAGCTCTATGGCAACAAAAACCAGCAGCAGAAAGGGAAGTGAATGTTACAGACCTAGAGATAATCTATCAATCAAACAAAAAAAGCAGTCCTTTCTATACACTTTACAAGCAATGAACATTTATTAATATTTTATACATTAGCTTTTGCATAAAAATGAATGAAAAGCCATCTTCTTCTTCCCTTCCTTTTTTGTTGTAAACCAGGAATCCGTATGGAGAAGCACTAGAAAGCCCTAACCACTCACAGGTAGGAAACGAAGAGACTCCACAGAAGTAACTATCTCCTCTCACTATTTCCCCAACACAGAAGACAAAAGCCTTGCACAAAGGAATATGTTATCCAGGGGGATGCAAATATGAGAAGACACTGTGGTGGAACAGGATGTGCAACAGTGTACAGTAGGTGAATAGGAGACAAGATACACCAGGATGCAGCTGCTCTGTCTCTCCCAGCTTTTCTGTCTTTCCTGAGATGATGTGTACGTATTGTCACATTTTACTTGCCGTTTTAGTGAATGTTTTCTTTACATAACATATGTCCACACTCTTTTCTGCAGGAGCTATACACTTCCCAATCATGGTAAGTTTTTGCCAAGAAGTCTCTGCTGCACTGCATAGCAAGTTTCTTTCTCTTACCCCTCATTAAGACAGCTGCACTGGGGTTTTTCACATTACTTTTAAGGGAGATCTGCTCTCATTAGGACAATTTGGGCTTTCCATGGGAAATGGTTCCAGAGCTCAATAGTCCTCACTAAGAAAACTCAGACCTCAGCTTTCTCACATTAAGGCAAACTGTCCTGTCGCCAAAGATGGAGACATGGCAGGCATAAGTACAGGTGAGACCTGACCATTTAAACCAGAACACCAGTTAATTTAACTCAAAAAATTCCTAGCCTAGAGGTACCAGCAGGTGTAAGAAAAGAAAGACATGCCAAAACCCCCACTTCTCCTTAAAGGCACTGAAGTTCCATTAAAATTGGGCGCAGAGGGATTAAAGATTATAGAAAGGTTACGCCTTCCAGTTACACTCCATGGATCTCCTCCATAAGGAAACAGTCTTCAGCTCAGACATCTACCTGCCCAATCCACTGACTTACACATCTCATACAAGAAAAATACATGTGTTGAGTATGATGTTCACTGTTTTAGCTACATTCTGGATCTTAAGTGAACACTTACCTAATGACATGACTTGGGTACTTTATTACAGCAATACACTTAAGAAGGTTAGAAAGAAGGGTATTAAAAACAATTTTGGATTAAAGGGCTACTTTATTGTAAGAGCTAAATTACTCAAATGTTAGAAAGGACAAAAGCATATCTCTCTTTAATTACAAAGTCTTACAGGAACACAGTAATTAGCCAAGAATTTCCATTTAAAAACTCCTTAAGCTAATGACAGACCCTGAGACGTGCAGCTCTATTGCACTGTAATGTATGTGGAAAATAGCTTTCAGCAGATTATTACCTGGAATATACTGGCTCCATAAGGTGTTCTCCAGGCATTAAGAAGATTATCTTTTCCAGTGCTTACAAACCATTTGCCTGCAACAGATTGTTTAAATGTTATTGTTGCATTCTGTTTTCAAGAAATGCACCCCAAGAAACAGACTAAGCAGAAAAACAATGCATTCACACGCTAATGGAAAACATATCCAAAGAACAGTCACATTTTCATCTGGTTGCACTATGATGTTCAATCACAACATAAGCAGTTCACACAAAAAAGCAGTAATAAAGAATTTTTAAAAATAATTTTAATACTTAAATTTAGCATCTAATTTTTAACTGTACTGTTACTTTCATATAAGGTAATCTTGTACAAATTTGTCATGAGGAAAAACATTGGCATAGGAAGATCTGCTTACCACAGTGAGCAAATTTGAGTGACAACACACAGCTCTCATGAAGATGCAGCTGATACTTATCCGGCTTAGTAACATGCAGCACTTCGACATTACTGTTCTCCATTCCTACTGCCAACCACTCACCGGTTGGACAGTAGCCCAGTGAGAAGATCTGGAATTAGCACAGTACATGCTTCAATCAGCAAAGGAATGAGCTTGAGATATTCAAAACTGACTCTTGCTAGACTGTTAACATGATGCAAAAACACATTTTCTTCTACTACAGTTTTAAAAACCTGATAATCCAATTCCTATAGTAATCAAGACAAATTAGTTCAGGTAAACAAAGCTCAATTAAAACTCTTAATAGTAAAGCACTGAATCAAGCTATAAAAGTTAATGTCCTAGCTTATCTGACAGCATTTAAAAATATTTTCGTAAAATATTTTTGAACAAGAATTTACAGAAACGCGAATAGACTGCACATAGGAACACTTTAATCTGGCAATTCTTTTATAAAAAGGATTCTCCACTACTCTCATGGGAGAAGTACTAATCTGTCAAATAGTCATAATCCAGAAAGATATTTAGCTGCCACATTTTAAAAAAAAAAAAAAAAAAGCATGAGACTAAGTGAAAAATCCTTTGGAGTTCTCTTTGAGCCTCCTCTTTTTGCTTTAAAAAAGAAACCCAAACCCAAACCTGCTTGTTTTAGAACACCATGATAGATTTTTCTTAGCATGCCAGAGCTTCTGAGATTGAACCTGTGATGTGAAGTCATGTTGCTGTAGCTGTCTCCCTTCTCTGAGATCCCAGGATCTGACTGTATTGTCCAAGCCTCCTGTCCATAGTTTGGTGCCATCATTAGAAATGTCAATACAGCTCGCTCCATCCGTGTGTCCCTGAAATTGCCTGAAAGTGTTGAAAGAAGATACATACATTCTCACAATGGAAAGAGTTCGTTCTGAGCATGTACACAAAATACCTCATTTTTCTTTCAGTTCCTGACACACAGCCATTAAAGACAACAGTAACATAAATTCCAATAGCAATCTGAGATTAATATAAACTCTGGGACGACCATGTGAGTTTTGTGATGAATTGATGAAGCAATCAGTCCAGACAGCCAAGCACTAATTTGATTTCAAAAAGCATGCTTTACAAGTCAGATACTCTGGGGATCTTTGCTGACGACCATGTGATACCCACTATGCAACTGAAAATACCCACTCCCTCCAAAGGAACGTAGCATGTTCATCAAAATTCGCTTAAGTTTAAGTGGAATCTGCAGGTCACCAACAAAGCTGGGAAAAAAAAAGAGCAGTCTAAATGGGAACATCAGGGAGTAAAAGCCTGCCTTTATATGCAATACTGAAATATCGCATGTAACACCACACACACAGTACAGTGCACAGAGAAGATCTGTACGACTGGCTCCTAGCTTACTGTACATTAATGTTGAGCAGCAACCCTTACTCCTAAGATGCTAAGTTTGCAATGCAGTAATTTACACACATCTTTACCCAAGACATATTTGCTGTACCACTGATTAAGGACTGTGAGCACAGTATATTGCATGGAAACAAAGAAAATCATCTGTTCAAAAAAACCTACAGCAGTGTCAACACCAGCTGATCTTAGGAAACTATAGTTATGGGGCTGCCCAGCAGACCTGGAATTATGAAACACTCAGCACCTACAAGTAATTACGTAGACTTTTGTCAAGGTATTGCCATGGCTATTGTCTAGCAATGAAATACTGGAAACAGCTATGCAGACACCATGGAGAATATAGCATATGTACACAGAACAGCACGTAAGACCTTGTCTAATTAATTCTTCACAACCTGATGATCCAGTTCTGTCGACCTACCTTACTAAAGTCTGGTTATGCAGATCCCACACTGCAATGTTCCCATCACTACAGCAAGAGAAGCAGACCTTGGAATCGGGGCTGATAGCTAGGGCATAGCAAGCCGGAGCAGATGATGTTAACTCTGCTTTGATGCGAGGAGTTGGAGCTGCCAGGTCCCAAATGGATAACGTGCTGGCTTCCCCACCGACAATCAGGGTGCGGCCGTCGGGGAGCAATCTGCAGGAACGGATGTAGTTATCTCTGTTCTGTGGAGACAGAAGCCATCAAGAGATTACTCATGAGGAAAGGAAAACAGCATTAACATGAGAGCAGAAATCCATAAAAGTATTGTATTCCCTCCTGGTTTTAATGAGCCATTTATTCTTATGACAATGATAAAGTGTATTAATGCCAGAAAATTACATGACATTAGGGAAGTACTTAAACTTGATCTACAAAATTCAGTAGTGAGAGATATTTAATCTTAATTAGCATCAAAACGCAAAGACTTGAACCCAGCCCAAAACAATTCAAGATAGCTGTATTCGACAGCTTGTGTAGAAAGTTACATTTTCATACCCTGTTTATTTCAGCACATTAACCTCTCAGCATGGGGGAGTACCAAATTCCCTGCACACTCCCCCCACCTCTGTTCCAGTGAGACTTGCTGCCACCATCTAGGAGATGTCAGAGGAAAATATTTGGGCAATTTTCTTCATTTGTGTAGCAACTTGTGTAGCAATTCATTATATGTCTACATGTGCTGCACAGCTCTCATTTTACTGCCTCTGTAACAAGAAGCAACATCTTACCAAGAACTGGTAAATGACACGATAAAAGCTGCTAACAATGGATCATCTTGTTAGCACATTCAAATAATTTGTGAGTAACACTCAAGGATATTTTTAATTGTCACATTAAGACAGAGCAATGCATTCACACACATAAAGAGACACAAAATACGTGACACAATCTTCAAATATTCTCCAAGAATACAGCTGCAAGGCAGCAATTTTTAGCATGATAGGTTATCAAGCTTTAAGATTGCCAACAAATGTCAAAGTTTATAAACAATATTTGCTGTGCTGTCTTTGATCTTTCCCCCTACCAATACAATTTTAGGATATTAAAGATGTTTTGATTCATTGGAGGGAAAAAATCACAAGTACAACATGGAACATCCTTCAAACTCAGTTCTAAAAGAATCAACAAAATTACAAATGAAGTATCAAGCTTTGATACCAATGACAGCACTCAAATGGCCACTGTTTTTTGTACCTTAACGGTATAATTTCAATCTTAACACAACCTGCTTATTTTCTTCCACTGTCATATACCACTGTTCACTTACCAGGCAGTCCAGCTGAGAGACAGGGCTCTTGTTGCCAGGCTGGCTGATGTCCCAGACTTTGACGCATCCCTTCCCACCCGTGTACACGTGTCTCGTGGGGTTGCTGATGGTGACTGCACACACAACTTCCCCGTGGTTCAGAGTGTTGATCTGACGGGCATGGCGAGGGATGCCTGGACCGATGAGGGCATCAGGAGGGAAAGGAACCGGCTGCATCTGACCATCTGCACTTACATGAAATGAGTATGCTCTGAGGGGAAAAAAAAGATAGGGGGTGATCTAAGATGTTTTTCTTCAAGCCTATTTAAGAAAACAGAATTAAAGGTATGTTTCCACTGTAGGCATTCAGATTGTGTATTCAGGTACTTTTGCAATTTTTTTAATCATGTGAAGAAGAAAATATTTATAGCATGGCCCTCAAAGCATCAGCTAAGGTACTCTTAACATTGAAAGTCAAGCACCACCTACCAATCAAATAAGTTTTTATAACTCATGCAGTGATAATTTTTGGCATGGGTGAGGAAAGGAAGGAAGGTTGGGTCCAGGGCCCCTTGGAAGACAGAAGTAGCTGTCAGGCTGCTGCAGAGCATGGCAGGTAGCTGCATGCCGGGGACATTTGGTTGCTCCCTTACTGACTCTAATGTGCAAACTTCAGCTGGACTGCTGCCAAGCTGCCTTGAATGAACCCCAGGTCCCACACCTCTCGAGAGAAACTGCCCAGCAGTGTACCTATGGTGCAGTGAAACCTCCACTCTCAAGTAGTGAAGTCGTTAAGGCACGCCTTCTGACATCTGACATCACAGAGCAGCAAAAATGCACTGGAGTTTTTTTCCTTCTTTTGGGCTCGCTGTTTTTCTTCTTCCCCCCCCCCATCCTCCCCCCCCCCCTTTTTTTTTTCTGTGGACCTGACACAACAACTAAAAATCCCAATTACTCTTGCCAGAATCAGGACTCTCACTGAGAAAGAATGTGTTGTGTGACTGCCAGTTATGCCACCTGTGAATAACCTATCAACAGCTTCATCTCAAAATATTTTCCAGGGAAAACAGTTAGGTTGTGCAATCGTCTTGCTCTTAGATGCTACCTGACACATCCCATCTATTATAAGACCACAAACTTTTTAAGAGGGTTCACCTACACATACCAAAATATGCTTAAGGGAAAGCTTTAATTTCCATATACCTAAAAAATCATCATAGCACTGATGAAAAATCCATTGTCGCAACACTGGGATGAGAAGACCTCATCAAAAAAAAAATCATTTTATGAGACTACTTAGGAAGACCACTTCCTTAATTGTTGCTTCAAAGTCACTGAAGAAGGCAGCCTTCGACATTCAACCACTGAATTTGTTATTTAAGATTCACAGGTCGTTAATACTAGAATAATAATTTTCAGTTGGACAAAATGCAACTGCATTTTCACCTTTTTGCCCTATTCACAGAGCTTTACACACTGTTCTCATCCTGCACTCTGTTTCTTGTTCTGGCAGGTCTGAGTGACAGATCACATCATCATTCTCCATTTTTTTACATGAAACACATTCAGGAAAGGGTAGGACGTTATTTCTGGGGTTCTCAGAAGCAGCAAAATGCCTGTATGAGTAAAATTAGGGTTTGATTATCGCTGCAGAAATCTGAAATATCTTCCTCGGTATCTCCCTAATTCCTGTTTGCTGCAGTAAAGTACTGAAAAAAAGCAGCTGATACTCACCTAAAATCTCTAACAAAACAAGTGGAACTTCATCATCACTTTTTCTGATTTCTGTATGCAGTCACTCTTTGCAGAGCCATGTTAAGCACTGAGTGTATGATACTTTTATCAGCCAACGTGATTTTTAGCACGCTTATAAAGTACACAGGGAACATATTTAACAACTACAGAAATAAAGCTTAGATGTGGAGTGATCTGTGACTACATTATGCTCACTCTATTCATCTCTCTACATCAGCACGTGTGATTAAACTGTTGCTTTTGTTTGGTTTTGTGGTGCTTGAGTGAGGGTTTTTTTTTCACTCTGAGAACTAACACCACATGTTACTTATTTAAAGTACTCTAAATATCTTACAAATATCTGACAATATAAACACCTGGTGACCACTTTTTTCTTTTCATTTTAGCTACCTTTTCTATTTATATATTGTACAATCCTCAGCATTTTGATATAACTCCAAAGTGAAAAGAGAGTTATTAGGGGCCGGATCCTTGATGTGCCACACACTGCCTGCTCCATTTCAACAGGCACTCAAGAGTACAGAGAATTTACACAACTTTTGCTCTAAGGGAAAAGGAAGAGTAAATGAGAAAACAACGATCCTGAATGACAGCTGTGAGAAGTACCACACTTAAGATGAAGAAAAATCAATGCAATCATGCTAAACAACCACAGATTTCAAAGGTTTCAGGCCCTACAGCAGACAAATGACAGTTACATTTAAATGTTTAAAACAGTCATCAATACGTCAACAACATTCAAAAACCTTGGAGATGCATCAGAATTGAAGTGCTTTGATTTCAGTTTGCCTCACGTTTTATTTCCCTCCATCTCTAACATGAGTGAGATGTGAGCAGGGAGGTGTCCACACCCCTGGTACTGCCATTTCTCAGACCACAGCAAGCAAAGCCTGGTACAGCCAACCATCCTTCCTTCCGGGCAACCAATTCCAGCAAGGATGAACTCAAAACCAGTGACATTTCAACACTACATCAAGACATCTGTAAGTGCCCGTGGCATATGCAGGATGAGGATCTGTGCCCCACAGAATTTTTAATGCAAGCAATTGGTCTGAAAGCTGCTGCACACCCATTTCCAAACTAGCCTTATGCAGCTGTGTAACAGGGCAGCACAGGTAGCAGAAAAGTCAATTTGAGGTGGTAACTACTGTGTGATGTCTGAGAGAGCTAGACATGGTTTATGATTTGTATGACTCGTATGTACAAGAGGAGTTACAGGCTAGTTACTAGGACTGATCGCTTGCCAGCATGGTATGTTATTAGTCCCACATGTCCACAAGCTCGCTGGCAGGTAAGCATAAGCATTTACTCACATGCATGCAAGTGTGCGACTACCCCCCAACCACTCCTCCACAAACACATTCATCCATTACGAGACTGAGAGAAAGAATGGCACAAACATCCCCTGACCTTCAAACTCTCCACTATTAGCTGGTCACAGCTTCCCACAAGTGTCATGCAAGAAGTGGAACTGGAGGACACTTATATAAAATCTGGATCAATATGGTTTGCATCACTGTTTTATTTTTTTCCCCTCTCTAACTCAAGAGGGATGTGAGCAGAGTGTTCTTCATACGTGTGTAATTCTTCTTCTGAGGTTCACAAGAAGCGAAGCCTGGTAGAGCAGGTCACCTTTTACAGTCAGCTCCATCAAGGATGAATTTGAACATTGTGATACAATAATTCTTTCCAATATTTTCAATCAAACAAAGCATTTCAGTGTTCCCTTCTCTGCACACTGCTGTTTATAGCAGCTGATAAGTCTGCAAGTAATTGCAAGGCATTTGTGAACAAAGAAATCATTTTTTAAACCGAGAAGCAGAGTACAGTAGAGATAGAAAACCAAGATCTCATTCCAGTTTGCATTTCCATATAAGACCAACCAGTCAGATTCAGCACGTAACACCTCAAAGTTCAGCTCCCTTTCCCATTTATTTCTGTCTCCTCTACTCTGTATCATCCAGACCTTGTCAGCTGCTATTAGTCTTCAAAACAAATTTACAAATGCAACTTAAAGATTAAACAGTGTCTCTCCTGCCCTTGCCAAATAGCTGTATTTATTTCTATTCACACAATAGTTTTCAGTAGCTAAGAGGAATTCCAGCTGGCAAGGGAACACAACTTCAACAGATGACTGACTTTTAAAGTTGAATGTTTGATACTCACGGTTTTCCTCCTGGGATGCCTGTGAGGTTGGGAGGGATGCCTGGGACTCGCATATGATGATGTGGATCAAAACCAACCTATAGTTTTCCCCAAGCAAAACAAAAAGGTGTATTGAAGATGTAGTTAGGCGAAGGAAGACTGTTTAATTCATGTTCTCCATAACATACTCCCCAAATTACAAAGAGACTAAACTAGATTTAACCCCACAGGTCTTACATTTAATATAAACTGCTCTCAACACCAAAAGCACTAGCAGCAAATACTTACCACCGGAGATCTCCCGTAAGCTGCCGCTGCTGCTGC
>NW_010518846.1:13903-34335 GCF_000687285.1 Phaethon lepturus | reverse complement strand
CACCGCGAACCGGCCGCTGCTGCTGCTGCTGCAGCTGCCGCACTCATCTGTGGGGAAATATTGTGTAGACCAGCATAGGCAGCTCCAGGGCTGGTCAGCTCCCCGTTCATACCAGCATGTGGCACAATCCCAAATGGAGTAGGATAAGGACATGGCACTGCCATAGGAGTCCTTAAACCTGAAGCTATTGAGGGGAAAAAAGAGAGAAGTCACACAGCCAGCCCAAACCCATCAGATGAAATATGAGTTTGCAAACAGTAAAATATATATACATATATTATACACACTGTATTGATGTGCTGAAGAACCAGCTCAGCATCCAGTTTAAGCAGCTGTAATATAATGCCTTGTCGCTGTGGATTTGAAGTGAGACTCATGACCACCATTTGACACCATCCAAAAATACAGACACTAACCTAGCGGGTCCACACCTGGGGGTTTGCCAGGCACTGGCCTCAGTCCGGGAGTGGAGTTGCTGCCTGGAGTTGGGGCATCAGTCCGTGGAGTTGGGGTATTTGATTTAGACACAGGAGTGGTAGATTTCTCATTCTAATCACCAAAATGGAAAAAGGAAGACAGCTTGTTAGTTAGTTAACTTTTTTAGCTAGTGGTTGGGACGACAGCCAGTGGCAACCAGAGTGTGCACGATATTTAGCTTTTGGGTTTCAACAGTCCCTGGCAATGAAGAGAAGCTGCAGAGACACTCAAAAAGGCAGAATGGCTTTGGGAATTAACTACAGTCTTCACAGCTTTCCTCACTGGGGGCATCTGTATGCTTCAGAATGAGGTCAATGACTGAAAATTGTTTCTGTCTGACAATTATGCTAGCAGCATACGTGAAATCAGTTGGGGGTCTTATTCTGCTCATGGTGGACCTGCTTCCGTTACCATTATGAGTTTCTGTGAGACACCACTGTTGGATGGACAAGAAGAGCAGAAAAAACCCCCACAACTGACCAATAACTCAACTCACGCCTAAGTGTGATGCTGGAAACACAGGATGGAGACAGTGATAGGTATAAATTCAGGAACTGTGCAGTGCTGCTCTTGTGACAAGCTTGTTCATCAGACAAACCACTGACTCCTGGGCTTGAACCTGTCATTCCACCACCTTTCCTGAGCACTACATTCACTTTTAAGCTTTCTTTTTATTTGTTTTATTTCTTTAAATAATCACATATCCTGACCTGTGAAGGACTGATACGGGAGTTACTGTGCAGCTTAGGAAGGTGATTAACTGTGGTCACAAACAGGAAAGGAAAGAACACCCCTGACTTGCAGGCAGCTCTTTTTTTTTTTTTTTTTGCATTGTGATTTGCCATGAAAGTCAAGGAAGGCTCTTGTAAATGACAGATTACTTTTTAGATAGAAAATAAAAATTATTGTTGTTGTATAAGGCCCGGTAATTCAAACAAAGCTAACAACCAAATCACATCCAAGTAGGGAACTGAATTTGCTATAAACCACCACACAGGCAAGCAGCTCAAGAAACCCCTGTGTATTTTTATTTATTCTCAGAATGACAGTTTTTCGTATGGGGGAGGAGAAAAACCTCTCTCAGCACAGCACATCTATCATCTACCCACACCACCAGTGAAAATAACCTCTTCCTAAAAGAGGCTGTGGACTTTCTCCTTACTATTTTATTAAAGTCTCTTGAAGAGATAAATTAAATAAATTTTAAATTGTTGTTTCATAGTGCTTTACTGATAGCTGTGGAGATCCAAATTGTGTCCAGACAGAAATCCAGTAAGTATGTGTTTCAGCATATGATCATGGGTCAGGAGCATTTTTAAACACTTACAAGGCTAAGTTCTTTGGATTTGGAGGAAGGAGTACTGCTGGAGGATGCAATAGATGCCGGACTAATTGGTGCATCTTTCTTCAGCAGTCGAGTCTTGTCCAAGCCATTCTCCCGTGGAGAGTGTGCTGGGCTCCCCCGAGGAGAGGAAGGATCCTAAACATCAGCAACATGGGTTAGTACAAAAAATTAACACTAGCCACTAGTGCTTCTCTTGAGCAGCTCTCACTTTGGAACGAAGATCTGTCATAAAAAGTGACAACTTCTTTCAGTTCTTAATTGATTTAGCTGATAAAATTGTGAAATCAAGATGGATAAATGAAAGACAACTTTTTTTTTTAAAGAAAGTCTTAAAATTTGACGTCATTAACCATGAAAAACATTTAAAATCTATGGATATTGAAACAGCCAAGTAAATCTCATTTGTCAACTGACAGACTGAAAAGGTTTGAGGCACTTGGCAGACCTGATAAAGTTCACAAATGAAGTCACGGCCAGAGTGAAAGAAAACAGATACCGTTACAGGCTGCATCCTATCTCCTGTGCTGGGCTGGCTTCACATATCTCAAGCAGACTTTTGGTTCATACAAGAAAGAAAAAGGCCCTTTGTAGAAGTAAGTGTACAGACCTGATTTGCATTCTAAAGAAAGACAACCTGACTGTATTCTCTCAGGCATTGCAAGCTCCTTTACGAAGGCAAAGGCTGTAATTTTACTCATATACCCAATACGCACAGCAACCACTGAAGACACCCCCACACACCTCTGTAAGGTACAAAAACCACCATAGTGTATACCTCATTGGAAACATCAACTACCAAGTTGTCGTCACTCTTTTCACCATCACTGTCCTGCAATGACAAATCACAGTGTGTTAAAACCAGTTATTTAATATGCCAATGTCTCTTAAGTATGAATTAAAAATAAGTCAATGCAATTCAAGACTGCTCACAAACTATGCAACATAGCATTTACTTTTACCAAGCTTTATGTGGTAATACAATTATAATATTTAGGGTTTCTGCTTAACAGGTTGCCACAACTCTAGCATTCTTCATAGTTTTTACACTGCTGAACGAAGACAAAGGATGAAAATCCTCATCCAGAGTTGCACTGCACTGAGAACAAGAGCAAGCTAGAGTCCAAATCTACCAAGTCGCAGCCTAACTAATGCTCAGTCCTCTTCTCACACACCTTCCAGGTGCTTTGTATTTCTATTGTTAAAAACCTTATCAATCCTACACACCGAAATGTTCCATCCAGCATAGATGTTAGAGGCAGGCAGTAAGGTCCTGTTAAAAATTTGGCCCTCAATTTTAAAATTAGTTATGTGTCATGGATCAGGTGAAATTACAGAGGAACACTTAAGTTTGACAACACACAATGTAGACAATTTACTCACGTAACGAGCTGCTATTTCCTTCTCTTCTGTTTTCTGTTTTTTACTATCTGAAGAATAATCTGTTGAATTTCTGTGCTTTTCTGCCGTTCTGAAACTGGCTGAGGGAGATACAGAAGAGCTCTGCAGTCAGGAAAGAGATGAAGAAAACATCATTAGATGGCTCATTCAAAACAGTGGTTCAGTTGTCACTATCCCTCAATACAACTTAACCTGGTAATATGATTTGGAGTTGTTCTCACAGATAGCACTTTGGGTGTTAATCAGTGACAGCTACCCAGCAAGTGTCTTGTATTAGAAGGACACAATGCATTGCAATAAACAGATAAAGGTGGACTGATCATAGCTGTTACCTGCAGTGTCAGTGGGATGAATGCAGGGCTACTTTGGACCATTTTATGAACGCTGTGCATTGGCCTGGTTTTGGCTTGTTTCCTCTACAAATATGTAAATATACAAAATCAATACTCCAGAAGATGGAGGGTGTGTGCATATATGTGTGTTTGCCTGTGTAAATCAAGAAGAACAATGTGGCTCAAGGTAAGTCACACTTCAGCAAACATTTGAATGAATTCCTAGCAAAGAAAGAAGCAAGCTTCTGAACAGACTTGCAGAAGGAAAGTACAATGGAAAACACCTAAACTAATTTTATTTTGGTGCCTTTTACAATTACAGGCTGTGCTTGCAGTAGACGGAAACACAACACAGTTGCTTAGGGAGTCTCCTACCATTCTGCAGTGCTCTATTAGTAATGATCATGAAAGAGCATGCATATGGGACAGGAGAGGAAGGAAGATAATATGTACTTTATGCACTGTCATCCAACAACTTTGCTCTAACGCTTTAAACAAGGCAGGCAACATAAATCATCTCCTACCATGCTTCCAAAGCTTGGTGGAGCCTGTATCTCGGTATACAAAAAAAAGTAAACAAAGATGCAAAGTTCCCTCTGGAATTGATTTTAGCAGCAGCAGTGTTTGGCCCTAGTTCAAGAAAGCATTTAAGCATGCACTAAACTTTATCTCACACTGAAGTCAACAGTTGAACATACATAAGTAAGGATGTGTTCAGGCATTTTGCAGAATTGGAGCTGACAGGAATGAAGATGAAAGTAATTCTCAGCTGAAACCCTGCTGACTCTTTCAATCTCTCTGTCCTCCTTATATAAGGGGGTGGGAGGAACAACCACCAAAGATGACCTTGCTGTGAGATTTTAGATCCTCCCATTCATCCAGAAACACTGGGTTTGGGGTTCTTCCTCCACAAGCAGGATGGACAGCTGTTATGCCGCATAAAACTGTGCCACACAGCAATTTGGTTTTGGGGATTTTAGTGCACACCTCCCTAGGCTTATTTTATAGCTAATGCCAGGAGCGCAAACCAAGAAATTAGCATTTACATTGTGCAACTTCTGTTCCATTGCTGTTAATGAATTTCCTTTTTTCCTTAACTTATTACATCACGAGCTTCTGGTAAGGATTAAGAACACTTAATCACAGAAGTTAAGCTGTGGTTGTTGCCTAAGTCACATAAGAGAATGCTTCTCCCTGCTGGGACGCTCAGGTCCTTCTCTCCACTTCTTTAAAATTTCCAATCCTTGTCAACAGCAACTCAGATTAATGAGTGGTGGAGTTTTCAAAAATCTTCCATCTTTTTGATTGGTAATTATTAATTACCCTCTAAGTACATTGAGTGGAAATAAAAATTTTCAAACAAAGCTATTGCTTAACACAGCCTGTGCCTTTCCCTTTTGCCTGCCTGCCTCCTTCTCTCTCCTTGACAGTGTAAAATAGGTAGACAAGGATTTCCCATCCTGAGCAAAGACATCTTAAAATACATTCACTGATTTCGCTTTAAAGCAGATCATTAATCAACTATTACAGCAAATGACACAAACTAACAATATTACTTTTTGCTCTGAAGAGACAACACAAGTTAAGACATTTGGAGACTAGCAGTGGCACTAGGCACAGAAGCCCTTAAAATAAAGGCCAAGTAGAAATGGAACATTAAATGAACTGATGGCTTGAAAAATGTATTTGTTTACTGCAACAATATAGCATAGTCTTTTGCAAAAGATTTTAACAGTATGCTCCTATTACATTTATATTCATTTACAATTTGGGAGGCAATAGCTTGTAATGTGAATTCAATTCATTATTTCTCAACTTCACCCTACCGAAAGCGATTTGCTTTAAAACGAAGAAAAATAATCACCAGTAAACTACAAATTAGAGTGGTGTCTAAAGAATTAAACTAAACTACTGCACTTATTTAAACAGAAATATTTATTTTCATAAATTTGAAACCATATAGTTTCATTTTTCACAATCTAGTTAGCTATGTGCTATAGATACCATTTTAATCTTTGATTTCACTGCTTAATAAAGTAATAAATTAAAGCTCCCTACTAGAATGATAAAGTAGCTAATTATCACTAGTGCATAAAGGATGAGCACCACATTGGGCACTGGGGCAATGCACACTGCTTAATGGCCTTATTGCTTCAAAGATGGATCAGACCTGATACCAATATGAAAACATCTTACTGCGGCATCTCACCTGACATTAGCAGAAAAACAGAGACAACTCATTTATTGACAGTAAGCAGAATCTCATTTCCCAAACTAAAATTTGGCCAGTGTACTAGGACTAACGTTATTTTGCCTCAAGAGTCAACTTCTACAGAACAAATCTGAATATTCTCACTTTTTACTGTCCTACCCCTTTCCTTGCATGGAGCCAGTCAATCGATACCCCTGCAGTACCAGCTTCTTTTCCCTTCAACATGTAATGCACCTGCCACATAAAGATCTCTGACTTCATGGGATCTCTGTTACTGGTGCTGACAGATCTAAGTTTATATCTTACGCTAAGTAATAAAGATATGTCAAGTACATAGCCAATGAGCTATGGTCTAGTTCTTCCTACAGACCTAACTCCTACTATTTTCAGTGTGCAAGGGATATTATTACCCATACTGTGTTCCTACTATTGTTTGCAACAGTTTTTTAGTCTATACACACTTGTAAGGATCTTTCTTCAGTGAGAAATACCAGGATGTAACCATGTCCTCATGGTTTCCACTGACATAAAATTTCCTACATAAAATTCTGTACCCACCCACGCCTTGGTTCCTGAGTGTGCAAGTCTACATACTCCAAGAGCGTTCTTATCTTTGCAGACCGTGCAAGAAAATCTCCACCAAAGCATACTGTTTAGCTGTCAAGACTCTGCCCTGTTCCTTGATTAAAACATCAGTGCTCTCCTCTAACAGCTGCCTTTAAGAAGCTGCAATAGGATAGCTACTTAGAGAAATTAAGTGATTCAGCATCATGACTTGGCAGGCTGTAACTTAATGCGCCGGAGTCCTCAATTTAGTAACTATTAAAATTTATGGAGAAATAAAGTGTTTTCACACTGCTGTTTTCTTCAATCAAATGCGTTAATCTACTAGAGAGTAGCATTTTCCTACTAACTAACACTGAGTTTGCTCACATATAATAATTAGATCAGACATAGGAAAAAATACTCTTTGATGAAAGTAGGTTACATTTAGTTTCTGTTTTAGCAAAACGTACCATTTTTTCATATTCTGCTTAGGTAGAACATTGTTATTCATATTAAACACACCAAAAAATGCTGACAAAAAACCACTGAATATTTATAGAAAGGCTGAGCACATTGCCTCGTTCACATAATTTGCTTAAGAAGTGGAACAGTGTGTTTCTAGTGCGGGACCCACAGTATATTTTGCACCAGGCTGTAAAGCATGGCATGCTACACTTCACTCTCTGTTTTGGGCAGTGCTGAGCACAGTACTAACCCAAAAGATCTCCCAGCACAAGGACCACTCTGTTTTCTCTCCAGCATTGGCAGGGTGCTGCTCCTGGTGGAGTATCAGTGCCACACAGGCACAAAACAAATGAACACGAAGAGGGCCATACAAGCCTCTGACACAGACGTAAAATTCTCACCAGTAACAGGGCAAATATCAGCATGTGTGCTGTCTGTTTGGGATAATTAATACTTCAAATTGCTGGAAAAAGAAAAAAAATACCATTTTACCCCCAACTTTCTCTGGAAGTTACCTGCATTAACACAGATGACTCGCACTGTAACATGGCAGAAAAGAAACCAGTATGGTCAGATTGCACAGCCATCCAATTGCTCTCAAATCCTGCAAGCCCCAACTCCCCATATGTTAGCTCCTGCAGATGAAGACCTGGCCTGAGCAGACTAAGTGATAATTAAATGAAATCAGTGTTAAAAGAAATGACTAGAGATGACAGGATGAAAAGCCCTCCTACATGATAAAACTGGTAACTCTTTAAAGCATTCACGAATATGACTGTTCCCCAGCGTACTCTTACTACTACGCCAAAATGATGTATTTGGAGTGTAATAATTAAAACAATAATTCCCAACAAAGTGGGAATTACAAGATAATTGACCATCCTGAAGTATTAAGCAAGCTGCAGTAAAAGCCAAGGATGCTCAACGCTAAGGTCAATTATGGTATAATTATCTGAATGACATTATTGCTGTTATAAAGTCTGTTGAAAGTATAAAAGAAACTATAAAAACGGATACAATATGCATCGCAGGGAAACGACCAGGCAGTAATACGGTTTGGTTGGCTGGTGCCAATATTATATGTGGATGTACCAGCGCTGGAGCTTAGATTGAGGCATTGCTCCAGGCTTGGGCTTGGAGCACTGAGCTCTCTAAGATAAAACCATATGCTTAAATCAGAAATGAAAACAGAAAAATTACCCCCCCTCCCCCTCCCCCCAAAAAAGAAAAGAAATTAGTGTTGCAACTTCTGACACACCAGGGATGAGACAGAGACCACCCTGGTGAGTAACGAGTGGTACACGGTGGGAGAGGTCCCACCAGAGGGACGACAGGACAGAGTGTAAGAAACACCCAGGTGAGGAAGGAAGGGGCCGTCCAGCGCAGCCCACCAAGACCGTGCACCCAGGGAGAAAAGCTGTAACTGAGAGCTCCTACACAGCAAACCTTCTGCACGGCTCTAACTGTAAGGCAACACCCATTTGTCTAAAAAAAAATGCATTCTTCTACGTACACCCACAGGCACAACCGGTACATTACTCTGATTAAAGCAAGGGAGATGGTGTGAAACGCTGTGGACTGCTCTACAGACACCGTATGGAGTGTTTGCATAGTGGCTGTGCTCCTGAGGTCACCCACACTCTACACTGCTATTACTGCTTTTTATCGTTGTTATTATTATTACTATTACTACTACTGCTATTACCACACCCCAGTATCTACTCTAGCCTCATGGATTTTTGTGCTCTTTGCTTTAATTTTCCAGTACTCCCCCTCTGCTGTCCTTACTTAGGCAAGTGGGCTTTCCCTATTGCGCCTTTCCCTTTAGGTGTATGCAGTGGGTCGTGATCAGGCTGACAGGTAGTACAGCCCAGAGCACAACTCTTCTGAAATGGCTCACCAAAGGAGAGAAGGTTGGTAGCCAAGTATTGCTCCCACATGTATCACCAGTCATGGTGAACGTTTTTAATATTTTCACCTCCCCCTCTTCCAGCTTGTTTCTCTACTTACCCAAACCGAAACCCAACTTCTGCTCAGCCATACCATAATCAAATTTCTTTTTTTAATGTTTTTGTCCCATTCACTGCCTTTTCCCTGTAGCTGCATTTTCAGATATCAGACAAAGTCTCAGTAATTTTTAGTGGAAAATGCTACTGACTAGAGCTGGGAAAGATACACAACAAAGCTGGTTTTAATATCACATGACCCTGTCTGAGCTAACTGGATTGAGTTTAGTAATCAAGCATGTGATAATTATTTTTCATACAAACTATGATTAAAATGCAAACTTTGAAGTTTCATACAGCATTTTTACCCACTGATTAACTTCATTAATTACAAAATTAATGAAGTTAATTAGTGGATAAGAGTGTCATAAAAAACATCAAAGTCTAGATGTACAGTGCCGCTGCAAGAGCAATGAGACGGCCATAAAGAAGTCCAGAATAAAGACAATGTGTAGGCTCAGCAGTTAGTGTTCAAAACACAAGTGTTCTCAAGAGTTTTATGCAAACAGAAGTATAGATATATACATATAGTATGTATATGTGTGTGTAATTTCTTTAAAAATATCCATGTAATTGTTTACACTGGGGATCTGCTTGCCCTGGTGGTACCACTGCGATATTAAATCTAAGCTAATTAAAAGCATCGAAGTCTAGATGTTATGAAATGGGTGATAAAATGAACAATAAACCGCTACAGTTGTACACACTAATTCCAGTCATGTATTTCAACACACACTTATCAATTTGCTGCAAAAGCTAAGCAGGCCACACAGCAGAAGTTGCAGATACCTAGCAATTTTGACGTATAATCCTACCAGCATGTGCTGTTGTTTCTCCGGCCCCTCCTGCTGTATAGGTGCATGGTCGTGGCAAGAAAAGTAGATGGTTAAAGCAATGGTGAGGGCTGCTGGCTAGCCTTTCACAGGTGGATTTTTGCAATAAATCCTTTAAAATACAGCTTCTCCAGTAATCACTGGCTGAGGGACATAACACACATACGGCCTAATCACTACTGACACTGTGAGGGTCAAAGGATGGAGAGAAGAACCGATGCAGCTTAAGTACAAGCAGTGAAGCAGTGGAGGAGCACAGCTGTGAGGCAAAAAGGAAAGACAGGTTTAGGTTAAAGTATATCTTAACACAAGCACATGAAGAAGTGTGGCAAGAATAACAAGCACCCTTTGGTAAGCAAGACAGTTTGAACAAAGGACCTAGTTTCAGCAGGGAACAAAAGAAAAAGAAACAGATGGGCAGGAAAAGGAGTTAAACACTTCTGATAGGTTTACAGAAGCTTCAAAGTTCACAGATTACATTTACCATCAAGTCTGCTCTCACCCACATCTGCCAACTCGTAAATATTGAATTTAATTGATGGTAACAAAACCCAGGCATCGTCAAACATCCTCCCCTTTAATCCACAGAGCAATTCACCTGATCCGTTCTCTATTCACCGCCCGCACTTCAATCTCCTCCCCTTTGAACAGACCCCAAACGAAGACCACATGCTTCAGCACACAGCAGAGCAGGTAATTTGGACAAAGTGAAAAGACTGGCAAGAAGGTGTTACGGCACAAATTGCAATTGGTATAGGCAATACAGCGAGTGAGCCTCAGGGCATGTGCAGGCTGCAAAGGAATTCTGTTCCTAATGATACCAGACAAGATAGAAGTTCCCAGATAACAAAGGCAGAAGCGTGGAAATGCTACCAGGCAGAGAAAACCAAACTGCGCTGCTGGCATTTTAAAAAATAAATGCCAAAATCTGGGACAAACCTGCATGTTGGTCATCACAGCACACAAACCCCTAAATGTTACTTTAACCAAAACCAGACACACTGAAACAGAGGGATCAGAGGCCACAGAGTTACAGCGATTCAGGAGGACTGAGGGTAAATATAATCACCTTCAGAAATCTGAGGAAGTGCCAAGGAAATGTGAAACTATAGCTCTCCTCTCCTCAAATATTTATTTGGGGTTCCAATTACCGATCTTTCATGTTATTTCCTCCAGCAGAGACCTGAAACAGTTTGAGCAGCTCTAGCAGCATAGAAACAGAAAGGAGAGTATTGGGAGTTAACTAGGGAGAAAGTAGCAAGGGAGAGCATGCAATCACAGGGTAAGAGAAAAAGCTCAACCAGCTGGAGCATTCAATGCACCAATTTAATTGTGGGCTCACCACCATGACAGGGAGAGAGCAGGATAACCACCGGCCTGCATTACGGGCTTTGATTCAGCAGTGTGCCACGACGCAAGGAAAAGCAGCACCGCTCCGCGAGCATTCTTCAACAGCTGATGACGGACGCACGCAGAAAATTCCCAACGTCCAACATATCTCCAGAATATTAACACTAACTACATTTTCATTGAGAATTAATTTAAACAGAACACACAAGGTAACTCAGTTAGCTTTTAGAATAGTAAGAAAACACTAAGGAGGCAATATTTTATGATAGCCATTAAAGGCCTGTGCCAGTATGCTTTACACTTTGTTAAAAAATATCTGCAAGAATCACGAAATCCCTCGGAAGAAAACTGGCTTTTGCTTAGAGCCCTCGTTTCAGACCAAGCACCACAGTAGAACTGTTATCCTTTCACTTTGCACAGTGATTAAAATGGACTGTACAACACTGAGCCAAGCTGAACCCAAACACTTTCCTGCAGTGGCTCAAGCCACAGGGGTTATAAAAATCTTGTCAGTGCCGACAACAGAGGTTAGGAGGTAAAAAATACACACACCTAGGCCCCCCCCGATTTTGCATGTTAAAGTAGTCATGATCAGGCTTTAAGCACTGCCTTCTCTGGGGACAGCTAAGTGGATTCAATTTTCATGTGACAGGTCCTAACAACTTTCTCCTGGGGTTTACGTTCCCTATCTGATTCTTCTTTTTGACCCGAAGGATACAAACTAGCATTAATTAGCCTTTTCTGTTGCTTTAAAACCAGAGAGATCATGTCTGAAGACAGTCCCACAAGGCACTCCATTTAGCTGCTTTCAATCAGGTAGTGTGCCCCAGTGCCCCACATTTTTAGTTTTGGTTACATCTAACGTAGGCTCTATTCACGGCAAAGGCATCAGTTTTGAGTTTTCACATTTCTGTTCCCTTCCAAACTATCCATATGTATCAACCCTGCAGGGAATAACACTTTCCTTTTCTTTCCTTTCTGCCCGCTTTTCTCTGAAGGATTTTATAGTTGTTTTGCTGCAGAGATGACCTAGGAGACGGTAAGAAAACAAAGCAAATGATTGTTTTAACTGAATAGTTCACGGATAGAGCTGACAATCTCCTTCCACACTTTCTGACTTGTTCCCCCCCTTGCCCCCATTTTTAATCCTACTTGTTCCTGACTTGATCAGTAGAAAAGTGATGGGAAAAGAGGTAGCCTTCAAGAGGCTACCGTGATTACAAAAAGCATCCTAAAATTCAATAGAAACACTCACTGCACATCCTGATTCCTTCAATAAGCAGAAACATGTTCACATGTATTTCTCAGGTATTAGCTAAGAGACTGGCAATTCGCTCATCTCTTCCCCTGTCAGATCTTGTGTGGCTTCTGAAGACTCAATATATTTTATGCTTTTCTAGTACCCTACATGATTTAGGAAGCCAGAGCCACTGCTAAGCACCCAGTGAAAAAGGAATTCATTATCCAACCAGTCTCTTAATTGGGCAGGTGGATAAAACATGGTCAGGTGCTATTAAATATTTGCAAATTTCAGTTCATGCTGATTCTGAAGAAAAACATTCTCTCAACCATCTATAAAAGTATCTTCCAGAAAGAAATCTTTGAGCACTACTGTTCGCCTCTCTGCCCAAATAACATCCAAGCCATTATATCTGCCTCACTTCATCTACACTCACTTACTTGTGTTCCCAAGACCCTTGTTCAGGAAATTATCCCATTTCCTATTCAGGAAAGCACTCAAGCAGATGCCAGATTTGAGGCACATACTTTGATCTCAGGAAAGTCACAAGGCAGATAAAGAAATCAAAGGAATGTACATATGTGCTGAACTTTAGATGCCTACTGCATGCTACCCTGAATCTGGACCTCAGCCTGCTGCAAAAATAATTGTCCCCAGTCCCTTTCTTCAAATCAAGGTCCCTGGTAAGTTGGATGGATGGGGGAATGGTGGGAACACAGAACCTGCAGCCAGCCTTAAAGCAGTTTCATCAGCATATAATGGCACATTATATGTACAATACCTACTCTGAAGACTGAAAAAGTAAAACACACAGTATTTTCTGCCAGATTTTTAAATGTATTACAACTCCTGAACATCCTAGAGCTTTGCCAAGAGAAGCAGCAGTAGCTTTTACTTTTCTGGGCCTTTCATTATTTATATTAAGACAGGTCATACTGTTAATTTTGTAAATGTTAAAAGCACAATCAAATACTAACGTCAGGCTAGCTGGAAGTGTCTTGATGTCAGCAATGAGCAGCAAATACATTTTTAATTCAGGCTAGAGAGGAGGAAAATCAAAAATCTCCCTCTTGTACTCCCCCTACACTCTGCCAAGTAGTTAAGTGTGATAACTGGCATGCACACACATGACCTTCTGTTCTATTCAAATGAGTTATCTTAGATAATTTGTGAAGACTGTTCTCTCTCATTTAAGTACTTCATAATACGATCCATCTTTCCCTTTGCTTTCGTTAAGTGAAGACTACAGTAATCCCCCTAAAACAGCATTCTGGCAAATGCTCCTAAATTATGTAATTCACTAGGTTCAACTCTACTGTTACAATTATTTTCAGGGAAGACGGGTATAATACATTATCATTATAGCTATACAATCCTGAGTTGAATTTTCCTTGGCTGAATTCCTAACACTTTAATGCTGAAATTGATCTGTTTTAAAAACATCATGTGAAAGGTTTTTTAAATACCACACATGCTCAAGCTCTTTATTTTAAATGGTTTAGAAATGAGCTGGTGGAAACAGGAGACCAAAAAAAAAAAAAGTCTTATGTTCTCTAATCTAGCATTAAGTACATTTTAAAGAACAACAGGCATGTTTCCAAACAAACTATTGCAGTGTACAAATTACCCAGCAGGGATGGAGATAACAATACCTATGGTGTGGGCTTAGATCTGAGAGGAAGCTGACATTTCATCAAGGTTGTCTAGGAAACCATTTTTAAAATTTATTTATAAAACAAAATGAAAGATGTTTATTTCCATTTGGGATGCCTCTAGAGAAGTTGGCAAGTAACAAGTTTATTAAAATGACAAGTTCAAGGCACTTTTCTTGTTGACTGTAAATAACCTCCCTGCAAGCCAATTAAGAGTGTGGAGATCAAAGGCCCAAGCAGCGCTATAAAACCAGGAGCTACAGGGTTAAGAGAAAACCTCCCCAAGCTTCCTCAGTATGGAAAGTTTCCTCTAGCCACCATTCACTCTGGTAGTGCAACAGCAAAGACAATTCTTGGACTTGCTTTGGAGTATGTTAAAAAACACCACCTATATTTTAATGGACACCTAACCAAGCAGCTTGATTTTATGCACAGTCAGGAATTGTTTTAGTTGTAAAGACTGATCCAGGTGAGACAGAAGCAGCTAGACCTTGAGAAGGCAAAAATGGAGCTGGGAAGAATGCAGGGAATAACTTGTAAAATCTGTTTCTCAGCTGGGAAGGGTTATTAAACACCAGACTGCAGCAGTTGCCAGTGCATGCCTTCTCCTTAGTAGTTGCCGAGACCATGACTTTTCAAGGCAGAAGTCAGACTAACTATCAAAGTGTTTCCTAATGCAAGGCTTGACTACTATAATGATGCCTGTACATGCCATCTTCAAATTTGATATCAACGTAGGGCACAGTTGTCCTGATGAGTGACTGGGGACTTTGCATCAAGTACACAAAGCACTGCCAGCAAGTTTCTAGCTAGAATTTAAGAGGCTGAGTTGTAAGTCACACTACTGTTCACTAACCAACATCTTGGCTGCATGAGCAACCAGAGACTCGGTTTCCTTGCAACGCCACCCTGTTTTCTCTCAGTCATGAGCTAAACCCTGCCCTAAGACCAACAAAATCTTGAATTCAAAGGGGGTCTTCATTACTGCTTCCCACTACGACAGGGACAGATGCTGAACCTGCCCAGTGCATCCCCCTCCATTCCACTGTCCTTCCCTGCCCTTTATATTACAGGGTTGGAGGCGAAAGAAAGGCTTCCAGCATTTGTTGTGACTGGTAAGACCATCAGACTGCTCATTGTGCATAGACTTCAGTCCTCACAGTAAACGTAAATTTCCATTTAAAGACACCTAGAGCACCAGATGGAGCCCTTACAGTGAGAAAGTGTAACAAGCTCTTTCACAGCAGGCACAATTGTATCCGGAGCTACAGCCTGCAGATGGAAATCCTTCTTCCCTGCCTACACACTCTCCCCACAGGGCGCTTCCACTACTGACAAAAACCACATTCCCATACCCACCTCTGGGGCTGCTCCCTCCACAGCAGCGCCAGAGGAAACCTGGGAGAGCCCCACAGCGTGCCAGCAGCCCGCGCTGAGCACCTTGCTAGCTGGCAGCAGAGCGCCATGCCGACAACCCTGATCTGCGGCTCAGCCATCTTGCCCCACGTAGGGAAGGCGGCAGAGCCCTGCTAGCGTGGCCCTGGGCCGGAGGTTAACGCAATGGGGAGCAGCTCAGGCACAGTGCTGGGCTGCCGGCGTCACACTGCTGGTGGGTGGTGTGCTACCAAGATGGGGATTTCAGAGCTGTGCTTTGTGGCATGGTGTTTATATGCTGCATGACGGCTGGTTAACCCCAAGGGGGATATTGCAGGTGTGCTCCTCTTGCCCTGGTCCTCTCAACAGTGCAAGTGGGCTTTGGCCGACACTGCTATGCCTACAACCCTTGCAGTGTTGAAGGATCCACACCACACACAAGAGCAAGGTAATCAAACCCCAAGGAAGGATGAAAATTCAACCAGAGCTTCCCTTCTGAAAAATATACACAGATTAGGTAGTCAACTGAAACTGGAACTAGCCCAAAAGGATTGAGCTGGCAAACAAGCCCACACGAGCTACTCCAAAGCAGCACGCAGGCACTTGCCATGAATGGGACTCAAACCCACTGAGAGGTTTCCAAAGGAAGAATTAGGTAAAAATGGATCAGAAGTGGACTGTCACGGCCAGCAATTAAGCACCACACAGCCCCTTGCTCAACACTATTCACGTATCAACTCCAAAGCACAGCACTTTATCAGCCTTCAGGAAGAAAACACCATCCCAACTGAAACCAGGACAGTAACACTGATGCCTGAACAAAAAACTAAAACTGGAAAGGATGGAAAACTGTGTTTATATTCAGGAAATCTAGGTTCAGTAGTTCGCTCTCTAGTCTGATCATGTGAAGTCAGTTAAGTCTCTTCATGCCTCAGTTCATTATCTATAAAATAGGGATAATTTCAGAAGCCTAGAGACCCATTTCTTTCCCTTACAGGGCTGTTGTGAGGATTAATGTATTGAAGATTTGGAGGTACTCCAGTATCAGAGGAATGGATCCATTAAATATCCTGGACTGAAATGGAAAAATGGGGGTGGAGAGTGGGGAATCAGTTTTTTTCGTACCGGCAAAAGCACAACCAGGTGACTAGAGCAATCCAACTGCTGTAACAGAGTGCCTATACTGAACTCCAGAAACTAGTATGTCTACAAATAGTAACTTTAGCCCATTCTTAGTTTGCATAAATGTGTACCACACAGACATAGGAAATGTAAAAGAGGAAACATTTCTGCATCCGATGTAAAACTGTCATCAGCTAAACTCCTGAGACCCTAAAGCCACTCCATTTGAGATGCAACTAACTTAATACTCTGAACAAAATTTCAGGAAGAAAATACTGCTGGTGGCTGTTGTTGTTTTTTAAATTACCCACAGGTAACAGAATTAACCAGGAAATGTGCTATTTGCAAGCCTGTCTTTCAAACAATTTTTCTCAAATTAACCTTATGTATTTGAAATGTGAACAAAGCCAAACTTGCAGCTGCCTACTAAAATCAAACCTGTACCTCAGAATGTGTAAGGCCTTCTCAAAGCTAGTCAGATGTCAGATAAACCTCCCTGATTCAAAAAACGCAGAGCCAGTCGTCCCATCGCCACTCCTTTTACTACGAACCCAGCAAGTACAGTCTTTTACTGCTTTGTGCTATGTAATGTTTGCACTTACAGCACTCCATAAATAAGAAAAACAAACAGGGTGTATGCTTATCTGATTAAAATCCAATGTAAATTATATGCAAAATAGGTGCAGCCCACTGGCTCATGGCAAGTTGCCAGCAAAGACCTTCTGTGCTGAAGGTTGTGCACCACTGATTTAGGGCATCATCTCTCCGTCACACTTCTATTTCTGTCTCACTGCTTTACAGTTTCCTGTGCTACATTACTGAATGCTCTTTCCCATCTCCGCTCTTGTTCCTACCTGGCCAGTTTAGCGCTCCGTTTTCTTAGTATCTGACAGCAGTCCATGCAAAAAAAAATGTGCACCATGATGCATCATCACTTTGTGATTTGGGCAAATCCAATCCAATCTCAGCTTATGTAGTATTGCCACTTCTCTCTGTCCTTCCTGCTCCTGCCATCATTCAAAACTATGTTACTCCCATGCAAATTCCTTCCAGAAGTACTTTCCTGCTTTCAGGTCTTGGCTTCCTGAAACTCATGTCTTCTCCTGGTAAAGCACAGCTTGAGGCCCTTCTTACAGGTCTGCAAGCAAAGCAGATTAGGCTAAAGAGCTAACTCTGCGTAACCAAGTACAGGGGAAAGTGCATTTCACATGAAATCAGAAAACTATCTAAGCTTCATTAAAAAGCATCCAGGCAATGCCACCGAATGTTCACAAGTTATTTTGTTTCTGAATTCTCGCACAATTTACATGATCCAAAACTGGATTTCCCAAATGCTCTGCAGACATGATTATGGAATATATTTGCTTTGATTGGGCTTTAAGTCTCTCCTTTTCAGAGATTTCTCATTTTTCCTTCGTTCAAGGTTGAAATTTGCTACGAGAATTTCTTTAGTTCCCTGTAGAATTGTTCAGGGTATTCCCCAAAGAGGGAGACAAAAAGAATTGGGGATTCATCATGCACAAGCTGATATTTACAGTAACACCACTCCCAGTACATGTTTGCTGGAAATAGCTTGGTATTTCTTCACTTTAATATTTGTAGGATTAATAACAAATTCAGGCCCTGATCTCACAGTATTTAACATCTGGGCAAAATGCTTCTTGCTGACGTCCACAGGGCTGTGGTTTGGCACAACACACACACTGCATGTTACAAGAAACGTTGGCAATGGCAGCAGTAAAAGGCAACTTCTTCCTATCTCTTTGTGCTTCCCTTCTTATTGTGAAGAGACTAGGAACAGTATGGCAACCATAACAAAGGGGAATACAGAAAACACGGCTGATTGCTCAAAGCGGGTTCATCAACACCACAATTACCTTGCTACTATGGCATTTGGTTTTACGACAGCTTGAAGCTGCAGGAAGGCAGGCAACAAAAAAATACCTGTGTACGACAACTTTGGTGCTCTGAAACCCTGTAGGCATCTCAGGCACCACCAGATGCACGTGCTGCAGCAAAGGCAAGGACTATCTTTGTATGCCTTCAGACAGCAATACAAAACCGTGTCTTCTCCTTTCATCGCAGAAGTGTCTTCACCCCTGTGAACTCTATTTGCCACTTTCCAGTTGACCTGCACAACACTCTGAGGTTGATCGCTGCAAGAAAACTATAGCTGGAATAGCAAATACGAAGCATCTCTCCTGCCAAGCGGTAAGACCTTCCAGATCATACACTAACTTCCTCCATGACCAGCCAAGGTAACCATATTTCACAACACATTAAATGCATTAAGGGTCCCAAACAAACAATGCTCAGGCACAAAACTTAAGAGCCAGAGACGGCTAGAACAAACTTGCAGCTTCTCCAGGGCCAAAGCCGCCTTTTCAGCAAAGACATCCTAATGCAACTCTATTCTTCTGCCTCTATTCTCTGCCATTCCTCACGAAAGACTTGAAAATAAAGGACAGCTGGCAAAAAAGAAGCAGTGACAAAACCATGAGTCAGACAGAGGTAAAAAGGTTAGTCTCCGGGAGTCAGAAACCACAAGGACAGGCATCTTAGAAACATATTTTTAAATGCCTTCTTTCTCTCTCCTTCTTCTCTTCCTGAAAGACTAAATGCAAAATGAAATCATCTTGCAGAAGGACAGCCGCTTCCCCCTGTGCTCAATCATTCCAGTCACACTATGTTGTCCAGTAACCTGCATTGATAATTCCTCATGAATAAAATGCCAACATTATCATCCACAGCTATGTTGTTGACATGCTTTTGCTATTTCACTAAAAATACCATTAATTTTCTGGCTTCACAACAGCTGAGCTACTCCCCATTTGAATATACAAAAGAGTATTTTGTTTAAACCAAATTAAAAGCGTTCCAGTAAATGACTTCAATTTTGCTGGCTATACTACTTAGTGTATACTGTTCTATTTAATCCTCTCTTTTCTCAACTCTACTCCTTCTACCTCCCCCTCCTTTCCTTTCTGTCTTTCTTTTTTTTTCTTCTACCCTTCCCTTTTTATACTTAATCCTTTCATGCCAGGAACTGGATTTGCCCAGCAAGACATCCACAGTCAGAAAGAGCTTCAAAAATGTGGTGCCAAAGAGTTAAGGCAATGGGGAAAATTGCCTCCGCTCTGTTTTTATTCACCTGTGTTTGCCAAAACATACTCAGCAGTAAAGAAAGGAGGGGGAAGGGGAGGGAGAAGCACACAAATGCGGAACACACCTTCTATTTCCCATCCAGTTAAGTGTCGACATTCCTCATTTAAGTCGGAATGAAAACCAGCATTACTGCCAAGCCCTCCTGGCATCTCACCACTTTATTTGTTCCCATTTGTATCTAATGCTTTTGTCAACAGTTCAACAAAAGTCAAAGCAAACAACCCACTACAAACACTGGGGGTAACAGCAACAAGCATGAATCCTTCACAATTATCCAGCCCAGCTGCTCAGTGCCTGTCCAGGCTGCTTTCATTTACAACAGTGTCAACAAAAGGCTGAAACCCAATAACTAGGTGGGTCAATACTACCACTGTAAACCCTCCGGAGAAGGAAATGCTGCGTTCCTGCTTTACTGCTTCAGCAAACATGCAGAATAATTCAGTTAGATAGACAAGTGCTTGCCTAATCATTTGTGGTGTGAATTATTCAAGGCTTTCCCCGTAAACTACTAAACGATGGCTCTTCAAATATTTCTGAGGAACCACCAGATGTCCGACAGGAGAAAAGGAAACACTGGACAAATTCTGACCTAAGAGAGGACAATGGTAACCTGTGATCTTGGAAAGCGTTAATGTTGAGAGGATTCACGCCTTCCTACGCCTTGCTTCTGGTGTCACTGTATAGACAGTAAACAGCTCTTAACATACAAGTGCCAGGCACGCATCGGTCTACTAGCTGCCTGATCTCTATACAGCATCATCACGGCTGCTGCCTACGATTTTTCCTCCTCTTTTTTTTCACGTGAGTTGTAAAAGAGTTCTCTCCAGAGAATATGTAAAATGTGGATAAAAATAAGCACAGTAGTTAGTCAGGTGGATGCAGAGAGGAAACACGCATTTACTCCCACATCTCTTC
>NW_010518846.1:10970-13851 GCF_000687285.1 Phaethon lepturus | reverse complement strand
CTCATTTGATCTCTTCTTAATCACCCACCTTAGCATGTTTCTCTGCAGCCACAAGGCGAACGTTCATGTGCTTTTCTCCAGAGGTTTCTCCAGGGTTCATTTTTACCCTTTCAAAGAGCAGCGCAAACTAGTCCATAGAACCAAATGTATTACATCTTCTACTTCAATCGCCTCTTCAGCGTGGGAAACAGCCACCTCCAGACGTCTGCTTCCTTGTTTTTGCTGGCTTTTGTCACAACTGTATCATTATGTTAACATATTCTTTTTAAACTTTAAGTCAACTTTAAGAAAACCAACAAATTAGATAACAAGCAGTGCTTGTTTCAATTTAATCTCACTACTGGCAAGAACAACCCTGGATATGAACAAATGGTTTTCCTAAGACCAGTTTACATATACACCACAGTGCAGTCTTGGACAGATACGTATCTTGGTCCAGAACACCATATCAAATACACTTACATTTTATTTTTGACATCTACAGTAACAGTTGTGCATGCTGAATAACTAGTATTCCAGAGAGAATCCCTGGCAGTTTTAAGATTTAGCAAAATAGTAAGAGAAAGTCTGTGTGTCAAATTAAAACACATATTTTTGTTTTTATAATTAGAATCTCTTAACATATTTTGTTTGTAAAACAAGTAGTTTTACAGTGATTGCACTGTAGCCATCTCTGGAGTTGTGTGTTGTCAACATAAAGAGCCTTCCTCAGTCAAAGTTTTCTTCCTCTTTCTGTCCAAAACAATTATGAAACACTTGTCTATGAAGCAGCCACAGCTCCATCACATTGTGGTAACTGCTGCTGTTAATACCCATTTCAGCCTTACTCCACTTGGTGGGAAACTTCAGTTAAATTTACTATTATAAATCAAGTTATTGCTATTTGCAATGCGAAGTTTGTTTACCAGTATTAGCAGCACTGTTACAGTCATTACCAGTTGTTTGCAAAATGGGTTTAGGGTCCATGGAGGCTGAAGGCACAACAGAGAGGTACTACAACACAGAAAACATTTGATATCAAAAGGATTACAACTGACACATATAAACTGGGAAAAACCTGCACAGTCTGATGCTAGATACTCTAAAAAGAACAGGGAAGAGACAACACCACACAAAAATGTCTCTTCTTCCTCATCATCCCTGGAGCAGAAAGAAGGGTCCAAAAATGGCACCTCCAACCTTCGCCATGATTGGACGCAACGCAGGTACCAGAAAACCATCATGAAGCACACAGGAGTCCTACAGAATGTCTGTTAAATACTTAATTGCTTTCAAATACCTGTGGTGTGATGTAAAGCTTTTAGGCTACCTAGGTGGTGAGCATACAGTGCTTTTTATAAAGGCACCAAACTGACCCCAGACAGGCTGTCTTTATGCTGAAAGCAGGGTGCCTTTGCTACTCTAATGTCAATTATGCATCCTGACAGGGCACTTGGAAAGATACTGTACTTCAAGGGAATGGCAGAAAAAGGGTTTCTCTCACCCCACAAGGTTTAATGTAATCGATTTTAAAGGGATTATTTTAAAATTATTCAGACAACTAATTCCTCTCATATTTTGCAGTATGGGACAGCAAAGCTCATTACAAAATAGTATTTGCAGGTCATTGCACAAAACTCTTTTCTCGAAGCAGGAGAGGAAAAGCAAAACATTCATTTCTTCAAGGTCTAAAATAAGTTGCAGTTTGGCATTTTTAAAAGAAATAGGGAGGTGGGACAGAAATACAGCATCAACAGGTACGGTTTCAGCAAACATATCAGAGAGAGACAAGAAATATAAACACACAGCTATAATTACTGCATGCCAAATACAATGATTTCCCAATGCCTGGTGTTGTAACACCCACAAGGCAAAGCTTCACATTATATAGGTCAGCAGTGGCTTTTCAACTCAATGCAAGCAATGATTTCTATATAGTCTGGCCACTTTGTTATTAAATTAAAATGAGGAAAGGACTCAGAAACACATTGCTGTAGGTCCCAAGTTTTGTGTCGTGTGTGATCTGTGCAAAACCACACACCTCTGCCGACAGCCTTTCTGCTGAGGGTAGCTGCAATCAGGAGACACCTCTCTTGGCCCTTCTTCCATTCACCTGTGCTGCACCTCTGCGGCACGCACCACTCTGACAAAACAGGACACCGCCAGCAAAATCAGGGTTATTATTTACTTTGACCTGGCAAGATTAATATAGCAAATAAAATACTGTATTTCCTCTTTCAAAAAAATAGAGTGGCTCGAAATATGCCAGCTTCGCTGCACGAAGAAGCTACGACAGACTGCTCACACTTGCGAACGAAAAAAGGAACTAACCGTGTCGAAATTTCTCCTTTCTCCCTCTGCTCCGCCCCACTTATACATAAATACGCTTTAAGGAAACTCCCACAGCTGCCTTCACTGTCTCTGGAGAGGCAAAAAACCAGAGGTACAGCTGTGCCTGCTAACATTCGTATGCAAACAGGTAGGGTGCAGACTGGCTGCAATACCTCACTTAAAAGCACCTTTGGTAGCACTCTTTGATGAGCCTGCAGCTCAAAAAGAAGTGATACAGAGCAATCTGCCGTCCTCTTCATGTAATTAGCAGATGAAAGCAGCATTTCAGTTCCAGTGCTTCATTAGAACACTGACTGCATCCAGCATTCGCTGATGATACGACATACACAGTGTTCCCCCTACAGTCCTGCCAGAGACTCGGTGGAAGAAGTGGCGGGGCAAGAAGCCCTGCGCTCGCAGCCCGCGGCCGGCGCAGCGCCCGGAGCCGGACACGACATCCGCACCCCGGGTGAGGGGAGAGAAAACCCACACGCCAGCAAGGCTGCGGAGGGGACGCCAACGCGTGGGGTCCCCGCTGCCCCCCACGTCCCCATCCCCCCCCCGGGGTCAG
>NW_010518846.1:10424-10909 GCF_000687285.1 Phaethon lepturus | reverse complement strand
CCCCAGGGGAGATCCAGGCGATGACGGGGCCCCCAGCGCGGTAGGGGAGAAAGTCCGTGGAGGCAGTGGGAACTACTGTCCCCCAGGTTTTTGCACCTCTCGAGCGGAGTCACGGACAGGCCTCTCGCCGGGTCAGCTATCACACTGCTGTTTTTTCTCACGCATCTCCATTTTGCTGTTTGTGCAAGACGAGCTCTGCTGCAATCCAGTGAGAGCGAAGCATGGGAGCGGTGAAGTCCAGCAGACTGCGGTGCAGACACGAACGCTTATTTCAATTTTCCCTTCAGATTACTGTTTTCACGGCAGACCGACAAGCCCAATAAATGCCTCAACTTAGGAGAAAATTTTTTTTATTCGTTCCCCCGCACAGCCAAAAGCAAGCTAACAGCATCCCAGCGAGAGTGCTATCAGGCCGAGTCCCTTCACCGCGGGAAGGTAGGACCTGGCTTCAACCCCTCTGCCAGGAGCCGAGGGCCATCCCAGGG
>NW_010518846.1:1607-10329 GCF_000687285.1 Phaethon lepturus | reverse complement strand
AAAGATTAATTTGCAGATGTTCATGCATTTCACACACAGGGTGCCCTGTGGTCCGTTGCCAGGGCAACAGGAGACCACCGGCGCGCGCTTTATTGGCTTTATGAAGTGCGTCTCGGGGGCTATAGTCCGAGAAATGCTGCATGATAATCGTCAGGCTTTTCAGAAGCCTTGTTTTGTGTTTATCCACATTTAACCCTCTGAGTGTTATTAAGAGCATCACTGTGCACGTCTGGTGCACCGAGGAAAGTGGAGATGGGGAGGGGGGGGACACACAGTGTCTGCTTCCAGCCCAGAAACCCTGGAAAACTCGTCCTCAATGCCTGCTCCCGCCTGCCCAGTGTTGAAATTTTCACCCACAGGCAAGCTGATCCCCAGGCTGTGGTAGTGCAGGGCTCAGCACAGCAGGGTCGGGGGACAAAACAGACACTGGCAAGTGCAAAGGTGTCACAAGTGTCTCTTTAGACTAACAGATTACCAACAGCAGGCACAACATGTTTTCTCAGTAACTTTGAAAGAAGAAGGGGCAGGGGAAGGGGGGGAAGAAGAGATTTAAAAAAAAAAACAAAGGGAGCCCACCAACTTCCTAGACACAGTACAAGAAAAACCACACTCTCGTTTTGACTCCCAACGTGTGACACCAGCAAGGCAGTCACACCAAAACCTTTACCACAGCCCCTCCAAAGCTGCAGTCCCCGTGGAACAGGAAAATCCCATGCCCAGACGACACTTGGTGTCGCAGTGCCAAGGACTACAACATCATCTATGAATTCACACAAACAAGTCAGAGCAATAAACCGCACAGGGCTCCGCCACTCCGCCTCCCCCACTGCCCGCTTCCCATCCTCTCCTCACTCCAGGCCGGAGGGAGTCTCCTCCAGCTGTCCTCCCACTGGCTGCGGCAGGGCTGGGGATTTTTTAAAACCCCCAAAGGCCAAAGCAGCAGGGGCCGCCACCAAGACCAAGCGCTAATCCAGCAGGAGAGGAGAGGGAGAAAGCGAGGGTGGCAGAAGGGATCAATAGAAGAAACGGCTTACATTCAGGCTCGCAGGAGAAAGAGCACGCAGAGACAATAATTTCCTGGGAAAAGCTAAAGCCTAACGAGAATTTACTCTGCCTCCTTTATTCAGACAACCAACCCTTTTGTGGCTGGGGCTTCCTGAGTGACAGGAACCCAGGGCCCCTTAATAGGATTTCCATATTATTTCCAACACCTGCCTAGAAGTTATTTGTTTACATTGAAGGAGGCGAGATTCTCAAATCAGACATCTGCTTCTGGTTCAGGCATATCTTAGGAAACCATCTAGAAAGAAGCTTTGTTGCTATGGAGACATTTTTATTTTCGTCCCTTAGTTGGCTGAAAAACATTAGCATTTCCAATTTTTTGTTCTTCAAAAGGCCAAATGTCGCTCAAGAAAACAGAAAACTTTTCAAATTGCTATGCAGAATAGGCTAATCGAGCTTCAGACATTTAATTAATTATTCGACTCAATTAGAGCTGTACCGGAGAGAAGCTTTGTTGCTATGGAGACATTTTTATTTTCGTCCCTTAGTTGGCTGAAAAACATTAGCATTTCCAATTTTTTGTTCTTCAAAAGGCCAAATGTCGCTCAAGAAAACAGAAAACTTTTCAAATTGCTATGCAGAATAGGCTAATCGAGCTTCAGACATTTAATTAATTATTCGACTCAATTAGAGCTGTACCGGAGAGAGGCGGGAGACACGGGGTTGCTTTCCTGCAAATTTCCCTCAAAGGCCCGTTCCCGCTTGCTTCTTCCCTCAAAGCACAGCTAAAACTTTGTAGTTCACGATGCACTCAACAATCTTGCATAATAACTTGGGAATCAGTCAGACTACCAATTTCCTTCAAGAACTTCCAAAATCAACCCAAGAGCCTGACAACACTTTGGCTAGAAATATGCTTCTTTCTCAGTGCCAGAGAGGCGGGAAGAGCAATACAAATATTAACACATGTATTAACCTACTACTAGCATTCAGTGAATTTAGCCAAAGGACAGAAACTTCCAACGCTTGTCATCCATGTTGCTGATTCCAGAAGGTAATCTGTCCTCCTTCCCTCCCTTCAGCGTATCATCAGCATGCTGAAGGAATCCATTGATTTGCATAAAAATAAGGAATGTTTCAAGTCACTTTTGATCTAAGGGTTTTAAAGACAACTTAAAATCAAAACTCTAAGCGCTTAATATAACAACAACAAAAAAAAAAAGTATCGCAGCGCCAAGAGAAATCTACACGGCAAAAAGCAGCCGTCCAGTTTGTGTCCCACTTTGACAAAAATTGAGAAGTATTGTTTATTCTCTCCCTTTATTTTGACTAACACCTATTTAACCCGACCTGCAAACATGTTCTTCATTCCAGACACGTTCACCATGAGTAAATTGTCATAAGCCATGAATGCCAGCATCCAAAGTATGATTTTAATTGCATACTTATAATGAGGAGAACTTCAAAAGAGATAATAAACAAATTCATTCCCTCCCTTTACCTCTTTTCCCCCAGCTATTACACTGTCAAAGTCTTTGCGCTGGAGAAGACCTTTCCACCCACCTCCTCACCCCAGCAAACTTCCTCTTCCTACTCTACAATGTGAAGTCATAATCCTGTGTCACCAACATCACAGTCTGTTGCCATAGAAATAATTAGACATGACTGCTCAGGTTAGAAATTACAGCCCATGTAAGTGTTTGCCTCCTGGGTGAAGAGAGCATCTGAAGAGAGAACATTTGAGTTACGCAAAATCACAAAGTGGCAAAATAAAGTTTGATAGTGAGAAGCGCTGCAGCAGTCCGGCCACAAATGTGGGCACACTACTGAAAAAGAATCACTGCGTGGTAAATGGCAAAAGGGGCCGAGGTAAGAGGCTGGCATTCAGTTAATACTAAGAAGTGGGGAAAAAGCTACCGGTTAAGGAGGTGAAGCCATCAAAAATGGCAGAAGCATCTAATTCTTTGATACCAGAGTACACGCTGTTACTTTCGTATGAATACTCTACACTAAATTAAAATTCCCAGATGACCTCATTAAAAAGGCAAATGATGTGACAGTGAATGGAAGAAAGAAATGTAAAACTTGGCGGGGGGAAGGGGAAGGCAGGAAAAAACCCACTAGAAAAAACCCACCAAGACTTGAGTTTCAGTTTTGTGTTCTAAAAATCTGTTAAAAACCACACGGCTTGAATGACACAGCTACAAGTCTAGCCATGAAAAGGTCATTAAGAAAAAAAAAAAAAAGCAGTGCCAAAAAATCAGCTCCATAAGATAGACCGAGACAACAAACAGGACCCTGCTAATTAATATTTGTTCTGCTTCAGCAGACAGTTACTGGACAAGACTGCAACAAACAAGCATGTCTCACCCAATCACATCATTAATCCATTCACGTTCACCACCTGAGGACAAGCTATGCCCCACAGATATTTATTCATCTGTTCCACAAACAAACAATTACAACACATTTTCTGGAATTAGGGCACCTGTTACATTCGGCATAGCTTATATGCCCAGAGGCAGATACCAATTAATACTGAAAAAATTACTGTATCACAAGCCAACAGGAGTTACTCATTGTATTTTGATAATGCTACCCCCAAAACACCCGCGAAGATCAAAAACACAACTCTTGAGGGGCAAAGTTTAGTTCAAATATGCTCAGCTTAAACCTACCATTTCATCATTACAGAAACATGCACCATCTCATTTCTGAATACAGAAAGGCACGAGCAGAATCCATGACATGAGTGTGAAACATTTGGATCTTAAAAAGCCTGTGAAGTGCTTTTCAGCTGAACTGTAAAGTGGCAAAATAACAAAATTACTAGGAAATAAATTCTGTAAATTTCTTAGGTGTGTGTGTGACCGATAACTACGTTTCTTTGGCTTGTAAATACATACTGAATGCAAAGACATTTGGCAGGACACTCATGCCACCAAAGGAAGCCTCATTTAACAGAACCCTGACTAGACAAAGTCCACAGCAGTACATCACGGCAGTTTACGTGGTGTTCCTCTACCAGCAGAAGAACAAAGTCCGAGCAATGTAATTACACTTGGTAATATCCAAATGTCTTCTCATATATATTGGGCGTTTTGATTTTTACCTTGTTGTTTCCAGAACCGTTACACTCATACAATTTTTTTTTTTTTAGTATCAAATTACAGCTGCAGGAGTAAGCAGCTTACTCCCACTCACATACTAAATGAACAGAGGTCTAAACACTTAATAGTGGCGAACAGCTCAAGAAGCTAAATTGAGAAGCACTGGAGCACCTGTCACCACAAATGTAAATGGAACGTGGGAACCGCACCCGTCCACTTTCCCTGTATCTACCACACGTGTAATTATTAGCCTTCACACAGATTAAGGCAAAAGTAATCTTACTGCTAAATCCACTTGAATTTGCCCTGACAGACTTCTCTTAGTTCACTAGCATGTTGGACAGAAATTCACCCCAAACCTGCATTTGATGTGTTACGTCAGACCCTTTCATTGAAAACTCTTTTTTTTTTCCTCCAGAGGAATCTCAAACAGGCTATTTTATTCCTGCCACAAGACTGCAGCTTTTAATTACTGGCACTTGTTGCTGCTGAAACAGTAACTCACAGCATCAAAATGAACAGAGCCTCTACCACATGGAGAAGTCTCATTTAAAAGAAACCTGGCAAGATGAAGTCCACAGCAGGACATCATGGCAGTTTATGTGGTGTCCCTCTGTCCCAAATAATGTAAAATTGGGGGGGGCAGAAAGGCAACACACCACCACACCACATGAGTGTAAAGAGCAGCAGATCTGCATTAACAGCAGATGCAAAAAAAAGTTAAAAGACAAGCTAAAGCCTGTGCACGAGTCTGATTCAGAAGACTGGGAGATTCTGGAATAACCTGTCCAGCGATGTTCTGGCTACCTTTGGCAGGCCCGCAACCCCACCAGCACCTGGGGGCTCCTTGACTCTGGTGCTGCCATGAGAGCCACAGCAAGAGGTTGCTAGCACCGGGCTACTTTCTGCCAGGTGTTGCTTTTGCAGATGAAGCGCTTCCTTCGCTTCTTCACAGGGTGTGTTTCACAGAACGGACTTTGCTAAGGACCAGAGAAACTTTTGCCCCATTTGTCCCAGAGAGGGTAGGCGAGGACCAGGGCTGGGAAGAATAACATGGCTCCTGCATCAGCAGTTCCTGCAGGAGGTGGAAAAATCCTTGCAGGGTGCAATTAGCAAGCAAGAATCCACTGTAGAACAATCCTTTTTTTCTTTTTTTTTTTCTTTTTTTTTTTCTTAAAAAGAAGTTTTACTGCTTTGAAAAGGGGACACACCAAGCCCTCTGTGAAAAGCTGCTCGGTTAACTGCAGAGCTGTTTGTTTGTCTTTCTGTCCAAACACATTATATTCCCTCAGAGCCCTTAAGCCACGGCTGCACTTTGAGCGCAGCCCGGGCGCTTGCCACCCTTCCCTCTCCTTTGTGCATGCCACAGCCTTGGTGCTGCACAAAGAGCGCTCCCGTGACCCAGTTTACCACGCCTAGAGTTTTCCCACACTTCAAACTTTGCAGAGGATTCAGAGGACCGAATCCAGCACAAAATCAAAGAGCTGCCAAAGCCACCCTTCCCCACTGAGCTTGCTGTGCCGATGCTGATCTATTATTTAGGAATAGCTCCTGGACAATGTAGAGTTATCTGGAAGGTGACTACTCAGTTTCAGCAGTGAACTGCTGGCTACAGGGAGGTGCTAGGAAGGATGCGAGCCCGGTCTGGCTTACCAGGCAGAAAATGTCACGTTTTGAAGAGTGACGCAAACTGCCTTTTCTTTGGGCTGAACCAAGAGGAGGGTTGGGACCAGCACAGCTAGAGACAGCAAGTTTCACAAAGACAACTGTCCAGCAAATCCAAAGCACTGGAAGTGGTGGCAAGAAATGGGACACTTCAGTCAAACTCCTTTCTTTGTGGGAACAGGTAGGGTGCCTTCCGTTATCTGAATCGCACACTACAGCGTAAATTTACACTTTATGAGCTATTCTAAAATCTGCCCTGCTTAATAATCTGTATCAGCAAGAAAACACTTTAAAGTGTCTCTCACAATTAAACCCAGGCACAACCTTGAATAAATCAAAATTTTGCTACCATATCAAAATGTTACACTGGGGCTGTATAACATTGCCCATATCCTCATTACATGCTACACTAATTACTACCAGCAGATTCAGAATTTTCTGCACATTAGAGGCTTTTAGAGGAGCTATAAAAAATTTCAGGCACCATTAATTTAAATTTGTATTGAAATTTCCTTTTGACAGATGGCCAAAAATTACTTACTATTTAGAGTACCAGAGCTGCCTGTTTGCACATTAGAAGAGGAAAGGGAAAAATTAAAAGCAAGAAGGAAATTTATGTCACGTTCATTACCTGCTAAATGTTAAGGAGCATTATCCTGCATGAATAAATTATTACATACAAGCACACAGACTCCAGCTGCTGGCAACTGGCACGTTCTGGCTGACAAAAACCATCTCAAGTCACACAGCAGACAATCATAAAAAGCCTCTCTCAACCAGGAGCCACTTAAGGGAGGACAGATCGATCGAACAAGCAACTAACTGCTACTCTGGGTATCACTGAAAACATTTAAGGAAGTTAGCAAACTATTTCACCTTACAAAGCTGGCAGCAAGCCCCATAATGCTGACACACAAGCCAACTCACAACCTGAACGCTGTGCAAGACAAACATCTACTTATCATTTCAAAGTAAACTGGCACAAAGTAGTGACATCCTTCTCTCCCTCTCAAAGCTGTATGAGTAACAGCACCTTTGAATCATTTCCAGACAAAAATCAGCCTTTTTGGTATAAACACTCCCTGTAACACCCATGCCAGCATGAACACCCTAACATCCCGCAGACATTACAGAAACACGACTAGCACATTCTGTTTAAAAACAGCAGTTAGCATGTACTAGCAGTTCTCCTCATTCACTTTCTTCAGTGAAACATTTGTGGTTCCAGCTGTACAGGTATGCAAACTCGCTGAAGAAACCAGGTGGGTCTGTATTCCCACATTTAGGTATCTTCCCTACTTGTAATTGTTAGTTTGGGTGCACAAAAAAAGAAAATGGCCTACACATATCTCTTCACAGCTAACAGGGGTGTTCTAGGGAAATCATCATTAACCTGTGCCCAGCCTCACCACATAAAGCCACAATCCCCGTCTCTAGCCACCGCGACAAGGAAGCCGAAGTGAGATCGGGCACGCTGTTGTCCTACGTCGGCAGATAGACAGCTTCAGTGCCTTTGCCGCTCACAGTAAAAACCGTGAGTTTTTGACAGTTCCTGTCAGCTCCTGGTTGTTATGCAGAGCCATGCGGGTAGCAGCAACACTGACAACCATCGGCTCAGCTGCACTCGGCTGGCACGCGGCAGAGGCACCAGTGGCAGAATGGGCACGCTGGGGAAGGCTGTGGGACGCAGCCCTGCCCGAAGCAGCTGGAGAGGCAAAGGTGTAGCCCCTCTCACAGCAGCCCTGGGCAGACAGGTCTCTGGTGGGGGCAGAGCCATGCCCGGCGCCGCGCTCCTCCCAATGCCATCCAGGGCGCAGCAGTAGTGGCTGCTTGGCAAGCTCCTGGCGATCCCGTCTAATGCGCCCAAGACTTGTGCAACGAGCACCTCTTCTGCCATCTGTCCAACCCTCAGAATAAATTACATCTTCCTAAAAAAAGCACTGCTAAAAACTTGACAAATGGGTTGCAAGTGCTCAGTAAGGTGGGCATAGGTCTCGCCCTTTGTAAGAGAAGGGTATCTTTCATTTCACGCTCACCATGACTGAAAAAGGCTTAATCTTAAGCTCCTGAAAATTGTGCAAGCCACTCGGGCTCTATCCTGCTAACTACATCCAGCTACCTGCAGCTGGGCAGGTAACTGTGTAGCTGGCAACAATCGGGTCTGCTGCGAGCTGGTAAACCACCAGCGGCAGCGAGGAGAGCAGACTGATGCAGGAGACAGCAGAGCCAAGGTACAGCTCCCCACTTACAGCATTAAAAACACGGGAGCCTCTGAAAGGCTCTGGTGGCGATCCAGTACGGACAAGCACGCAGACACATACGCTGAATCACAGCCGTATGCATTATTGAGTACTCAAAATCACACAAGCTGCAAGGTGAGTATTACATCTACTTACGAACGCTACCATGCACAGGATGGCGCATGCACAGACGCTGCAGAATCATTCAGAGCCTGAAAATTAGCTTTTGGAAAAGGAAGACAGGATCCTCAGTGCAAGTACCGCCTTTGTCAGGGTAGGGAACGGCAGCTCGCTCCTCTCCAGCTGCTTCAGCAAGGACAGCAGGCAGCACCCCACCCCTCCCCTGAGAGCGACAGAGCTCTCCTTCCGCAACTGCATATTAGGATGTATCAGAATTAGAGTTTACAGCCTCCAAATGACTCTAAAACAACCAGCTAATTCTTCTTTCTGTCTCATAAGCTCGGGTAGAGACCCCAGGCAGCCCTCCCCTTATATACAGGAATAGCCTCAACCCTCAACGCTATTGCACCAAAGCCACGGGACGGCACGTCGCCTGCAGTCCCAGCTGCCTCACTAGCAGCCACTTTCTCAGCGTGATACACAGTCTACGCAGGGCTCTGCTAATCAACGCGAGCATCACAAGCCAGTTTCACTTTCTGACTATTTCCGCCACTTTGGGCCATACATCAGAAAAATGCAGTGCAT
>NW_010518846.1:0-1576 GCF_000687285.1 Phaethon lepturus | reverse complement strand
ACCAAAAAAATGCAGTCCACCGCCCTTCCGAGCCAGCCCTTACACCTACAAAACGGAGTCCTACCTTGATGGAGTCTCTGTCTGCATGCAGAGCAGCCCCCGTGCGCAAGATGGGGAGGAGGCGGTGGCAGAGGATGGGAAAGTGCGGGGAGAGAGAAAGAGAAAAGTACTAGTTAGTTTACATAAAATTATACATTTATCATACTCGTAAGAAAGAATCCTGATGTCTGTTAAATAATAAATTGCACAGATGTTAACTTTTCTGTACAGTTAATTATTAATACTGTACAGACAGATTTATAAAACTGGGTTTCTGGCATTTGAACACAACTTCTGGCTACCGCTAGGTAATAAATACTGAAGTCATTAGCTGGGAATTCTTGTGAAAATTCCCTTTTTTTTTCTTAAGAGGAGAGTTTAAAGAAAAAGAAGAAAAGATAAATTAATGAAGCCACACACTCATCTGGCAGCACTTACCTCTTTGGTGATCATTATCATGGTGCTTCTTCTCATCTTTAATTGGGAGGTGGGACTGCCCCCCCAGTGCACTGGACAGTGCCAGGAGACCAGCACTGCTGCCAATGGGTGGGATGGCTGGAGGCTGCAAGCCCGAGGGGTGCGGAGTGAGCGGCACAGGAAGACCATGTCCGTGTGACAAATGCTGGGCCTGGAGTTGTTGCTGCTGTGAAAAACCAGACACAGATATTGAATTTGTTCAGGGAGCCAGGGGTTGTCCGACTGATCCTGTACATCAAACGTGATTGATCCGATCAACCAATGCATCTGATCAATGCAGATATCAACTCTCACAAACATCCCAGCATTTTAAAAATGTCCATGTGTTTTGACACAATACAATCTGTAAACTTCAGGTTGAATTAAAAGAACAAGAAAAAAAAGTGAAAAAAAAGAAATGAAAGGAATTTTACAGTTTTGGTAAATTTTTTTTTTCTCTGACAGAGGTATTACATTTTACTCTTTCTAGCAGAAACACACCGTGTACAAGTCTAATCAAAACATATGTAACTATAAAAGCAGTTATATAATGAAAAAAAAAAAAAGCTGAAAATTGAGAAAATTAGTGTTAAACAGTTCTCCCAGCGCTACTGCACAGCATGCAGTGAGAGTTAATTTGAAAGAGAAAACCTGAATTAACAATCCAGAAAAGGAAACTGGTTGCAGCCACCGTTTTAAGCCCTTTAAGTGTCCTCAGCGGTACTTGAGCAAATTACTAAAGAAAATCTAATGTAGCAAGGCTTGGGTCCTCCTGTAGGCTTGCTCAATAATGCTGAAATAATTGGGCACTCTGTGCACGTTTAGTGATGCTCGAATGAAAAGCTAGAGGCCTGCCCTTGTACTCTTCTCTAGCTGCTGACTCTGTGTTGTGACAGGTTTATTTGAGTGGGACTGTGATGCATGCACCAGTAACTGCGCTGACAAGAGTTTAAAGTCATTTTTACCAGTACACTGGCAACACATAGAGAAAGCCCTTGAGAGGTTCGAATTGGAGTGCTTGACCTCAACCAGGGCTGCATCAAACTCTGTGCTATACTAACCATTGTGGGGTAGATTGTTT
>NW_010518845.1:0-7501 GCF_000687285.1 Phaethon lepturus | reverse complement strand
CGGCGCCACTCCAGCGCCGGTCTCCGCACTGGGGCCCCCCTCTGCAGCCCACCCCCGCGTGTTCTGGGCGTGCTGCCCCGAGCAGCGGCCAAACGCCACCTGCCCCGGGCAAGGACGTGGCACCCGGGCGAAAGGTAGTTGCGATCTAATTCGCATTTTAATCCGTAAAAAGGTATACAGTGCAGAAACAGCTCTCCGAAGAAAAGTAAGGCAACGTGTGCTAACGCTGCAGCGTGGTTTTCCTGTAGCGGGTTCCACCACCTACATTAATATTTCATAACCGGTTCCCAAACGTTTAATGGTTCCTGTTACAGCAATACATCAGCCAGAGGCTGCGGACCAGCTTCAGAGGAAACACCCATTTCTTCACTGGGTCATGGTACAGGACTTCTGCAGCTATAGGAACACCTGTAAGCACAGGCCCAGGACAGAGGCTGAGAGTTGTGTGTGCCATTAACACCAGTCTACTGCTTGAACCTTGGAAAAATTTAGTTTTCCGTATAGCAACAAAGCCGTATGTATGACTTTATGAGTTTCTTTCTCTAGCATTTGTATGAATACAAATTAAAGGCCAGGGCTGTACAGACAATCCATCTCTTGGTTCCAAAGTCTGCATCCATATGTAAACAGGTATGTTTGTTTATTACCTATTACTCTAAGTGTGAGTTAGTTAGAAAACACTCCGAGGATAAGACCTAACACAGACCCTTTTTTTATACACACAAATGTACATACATTCTATGGTGTATCTATTTATGTATCAGGTAGTCATAATATATATGATAAAAAACCCTACATAATACTTTCCAATCATGAATCATGGTTGCCAAAATTTTTTTCCATCTTTACTCAGATTGCAAAATCCAAAAGGTAGCACCTCTGAAACAGTTGCTTTATATGTAATGTCCAAAGTCAGGCACCAGATAGCAACATATGGCACTTCAAAATCAAGTAAATCACATTTGTGTTACAAGACAAAAAACCCAGACATACAGAGAGGAAGTTCTTAGTGGTAAATGACTGGTGCAATGATTCATTCAGAATCATCATCTTGCAATCCCTCACATTCTCTTCCTGGGAATTATACAGCCCATTCTACAAACTAAAAATGATATGCATTCTCTCCTTGCATGGACTTAACTGCCCAGTATTAGAACACAGCCGTAGAGGGGAAGGCCTGTGCTATTATAAATGTTTGTTCTCAGGAAGAAATTGCAAAGCAGTACTTTACATCAGTACCTGCTTCCCGTTTCTTTTTAAACAAAAAAAAAAACCCCACAAAAACGCACATTGCCTTAAATGTATAGGTTCTTCCTACAGGAAGAAAAGGGTGAAAGCAGAGAGTAGGCTGCTGCGTGAACTCACAGGAAATTAACTCAGTACTGACCATCCTCAGTCACATTTGATCCTCTTCCCCTTTCTACAGCCAGTCCAGCTGCTGATTATCTAGCAGATAATTGCCAGCCAGATTACTGTTCTAGCATTGTGTTTTTGAAAACAGTACAGTCAAAAGCAGTAATAATATCCTTATATATACCTATTATATCATTATAGCTGTATTTCTATACTGAAATAGGTTATTTCCCTCAAATTCCAGTTACACCAGGACAAGCCCCTTTACATTAGCAGAAATATTTCTGCTCTGAGGGGTTGTATGATTTAACTGCTTTGACAAAGGATTGTAACTGATAGTTAAACCACAAGAAAACTGTAAATAGACCAGGCAACACACACTACCCCCTTCCCTCTAACATGTATTGTCAGGACTGCTACATCTGTGTCATCCCCAGGAAAATCACAGAACAGCAATACAAGTCCTTGCCAGCACCCTCTTCACAGGCACCAGGAACATTCCCTTGTGTTGCTACCTTTCCTGCTACTGCACAGTAAGAGATAAATGACTTCCCAGGCCACAGAAGATGAGGAGCACAATGTCTACCCATGTACTAACAGAATTTGAGTCTGTACAGTACCTTTAACTCAACTGGAACCTTCACCACTTACTAGCAAAAGTCCCAGGAATGAGAAAAGTCAAGTAATAAACACACCAAGGAAGAATTTTTTTTTTTAATCTTTAAAAAGTATAAAAATTTGGTACATTTGACAACAGCTTTTAAAATCAGTCATGGGAAACTGCTGGGCTACTCCATTTCCGTTCTGTAAGAATCAGAGACATTAGGCAGTTGAACAGGTTGTCACTAATCTGACTGAACACACTGGCCTTGAAATATAGTACTAAATGCCAATTGAAGTATTCTGGTCCATCTCAGTTGAAAGAAAAAAAAATCAAAAGAATTTTCTCCTCTGCTTTTAACTGTTCAAATATGCAAGCTTTTTTATGGTTCCACAGTTCAGTAAAATACCTCATGGTTTGAATGCTACAGAGATGCATGAAATTTTTATACACTTTTTCTACAAATATGCATATACAGGCAAGGAGCAGTCTTAATTTATGATAAGTTGTTAACATTCAAAATATAATATGATTTTAGGTTTCCCTATGTCAGACAACATACCAGTGTCTTCTTTTCAGGCAAGAACAGTGCTAAAACCAATGTAGTTGAAGAGGGTTACAGGTTGAACTCTGCCAGCCACCGTTCATACTCATCACTTGCCAACAACCCAAGCAGAGCAAAACATAAACTACCAATTATACTCATCAGAGATATCAACTATCCTCAGCCAGAATCTCAGGATATTCCTCCCAGAACTGGTCCCCAATAATGTCACAGTGCAGGGGAACAACTTTAGTCCTAGTCCGGGTCACTTCAACTTCCTTTTCGTCTGCTTCCTTTGGCAGTTTTATTTTCTTAGTGATGACTTCATTAATCTGAAAACACAATTGACACATTAGCAGACATACAAGATGTAAGAGGGGATTCACAAATGGGCAAGAAACAAAGCTACAACAAAAGCAACTATCAACCCTATAGTATACTACAGAATTTGTACACTAAATCTTTTGAAAGAAAGTCTATCCTCAAAGACTAACACATGAGCAGTTGAAACCACGTCATCATCACAGGGCTTGAAGAAATTACCTGCAAATTCATGTAACTGATTGCAAGTATTCTTGAATAAAGTACAATATTTAGTTTGGAGCTATATAAAGCAAATGGGAAGCCTTGCAAATGTCTACAGTTGCCAAGAAAAAAATATGCACAAGCAACAAGTGAAATACATTTCCAAGTGGGAGCCTCCATCTGTTCTAATTAGTTCAAATGAAGTAATAGAAATTGTTGGCCAAAGATTAAAGAAAAGAAAATAAAGGATTATCAATTTTTTTATGCATAAAAGACAAAAGGCTGAACAAGTTATGGACAACTCTTCACATAGACAGATATTTCTAGTTCAGATCTCCTAGTACAGAAGGACACCGAGGCCGTAAACATTTATGATTTTCTGGGGTCTCATCTCATGCAAAATACAGGACAGGAATTTCTTCCGTTAATTCTGGATCAATGATGTAATCCCAGAATGATGAACATTTCCACGTTATCATTAAAAGGAATTCCCCATTAATAGCTGCACTCCTTACTACACTCCTTTACAGAAGTAGAAAAGGACTAAGCATGCTATGAGCTGAGCTACCTTACTGAATGAAAGTTCGTAATTCCTTTGCAGTGGAAATACTTAGGATGTAATCCTGTGAAGGGCCTGGCACAGACCCCAATCATATCAAACTGACAACAATCATTGAAATGTAATTTTTCAGGGAAGCAGAATGTTTCCTCTATTTTCAAAGCTGGTAAGACTAAGAAACCAACTATATGACTCACTAAAGAATGAAGGAGATTTATCTAGCAAATACATCAGTCTCATGAAATTCTACATATACATTGTCATCTGTTGATACAAATTATGACTGAGATAAAACATGTATCTCAGCCAGGCTTCAGAAACTAGTTTTTAATACTGTGCTCATAGATACAGAGATCTCTACAACATCTCCAAAACCACTAGTCATCTTACCCATCATTATATGGCAAATTGGGTTAGTTTTAGAACATATTTATACATAAGACATTTGGGATACATCTGGTGATCTTACAGTGCAGCCTGTCTGCCATAGTGTACCCATTTAAAACATGAGCATGAAGCAAGTGGTAATACAGTTTTTTTACCTTCTGCCATATTAAGACAGTTCCTTTTCTATACATCAAAGGTTCATTGTTGTAGTTGATGTTGAATTCAGAAAATAAGATTTCATTCTTATCTCCAGCCAAAGTTCCCTGAGAGGAAGTGAAAAGTACTCTTACAGAACAAACACAAACAAACAGAGTCTCTAGGATAGAAGATGGGTGAATATTGGAAGCAAGACTGACATTTATACAGGTTTTTTACCTTTAAAATAACAAGGTTTAATTACTTCTCCCAACAAAGGAATTCTTTCCAACTGCCAAATGAGGCTATTAAAACAAAGAGGTTTTTTTATTACATTTTCAAGACAAATAGAAGAAAGTCAACAGACTCCAGGAAAAAAAACAGAAATAACCTGCTGAAGTCTGCACAATGAGACAAAATACTGCAATAAGGACTGGGAACAAAGAGTAGCTGAATCCTGCCATTGCATTTCATGCTTATGCATACTGGATGTTTATATGACATTTTTAAGATTTCTGAACTTGCCAATTAAGAAATCAAAATCCTGCTAATATTTGATCAAAATTACATTATTTGCTAATCATGTTAACATCTGTACAATTCAAGAAGTTGTTGAATCTATACCTGCAAAATTACTACAGTAATAACAGACAGGCCAGACAGGGCTGCTGGGTCAGCAAGCCACAGCTTAGCAAATCTTACGATTTTCTTTTTAGCTAGGAAAAAACATGACCTAAAGAGAGTCTTACCTGGAGTCTATCCTGTGCTTGCACTGGTGTCAAACCACTTCGCTGTACAAGCATCCAAAACACTGTATTATAAAGATTATTAATATGGCCTACAGAAAGAGAGAAAAAGTATTTAGCAAATCTGACTGACAACTCAAATTATTTCCAGTCATATCCAAGAAACAGCCAAGAATAAAGAGGAATTAATAATATCAGTTGCTAGAGAAGATACAATCTTTCTGATCCATTTTCAGGGTACTGCATCTCATAAGAGTAACTACAATACAGACTTCCTTATAATTCTGAAAAGGAAGAGCAAAGGGTGAAGAGTGTTTGTGTTTCAAGTAAGTTGTCTTCATTTGAGCAACAGGGACTAGGTACTAACAAAAGCCTAGAAATTAAATCCAATGATCTGTTCTAGCATAGAATATACAGCACTTTTGACTGCTATAATTTTTCTATATGGTGTGACTTTGAACATTCACATCTCTTCATTAAAGAGGATTACCAGAATATAAAAAATAATAAAAGAATTCTATTAATAATTCTAGTATTTCCTGAACTGAAATTCAGCGCTGAACTCACTCCCAGTATGCAACAAGTATAGTTGTAGCCTGAAGACACCGGATGTCATCCAGTACTTCTGCATCTATACAAAGCCCGAAATAATTCTAATATTGTTTATTTAAAAATACCACCCTGCCTGCTATTCTTTCACTTATACCTGTATACACAAATACACTGGCAATAAGGGCATTTCTATTCAGAGAGGAAGAGAACTCAACTGCACAAATCTCCATTTTCTAGAAACGCTTACAATCTGCTTGTCTCCAGCTGAGGTAGTCCTTTAAATTTTGATTGCTGGGATACAACACAATTCGTCCATCAAATCCTGGTGGGTACAGAAGTTGCTGGTCCTTAAAGTAATCCTTCCAATAGAAAACGTAACTTGAGGCAAACTGGGAGACCACATGAGTCATGAACTTACTTGCAAACACAAAGGAAAAGGAAAAGAGAGAGAAATACATCAGTATGATTATATATCTGTGATTATCTGAGGTATCAGTAGTGATAATTCTGGTGGATAGCAGCATTTCTTAAATAATGGCCGAACAGATCAGCAATGGCACAGATTCTCCTGAAAACAAGGAAGTACTGAGAGCAAGAGAGTTTGGAAAAGGAAACATTTTGTTAAAAGAATGTTTGTTCTAACAGCGTTTTTTTCTAATGTTTATTTTCTCAAAACTTTTTTTAAACCCCTGTGTCACTGACCATTTTCCCAAAAGATTCACATGAAGAACCTGAACTAACTGTAGTGTATACACCCAAACACAGCCCCACTCCTAACCTCTATGTGCAGATAAAAGCAAATCTAAAGAAGAATTACAGGTTTAGAGAGAGAGAGATGTTAAAAACAAGTTCACTTCAGTATCAAAGCAGCTGTTACCTTGCTCTTCTTTTAAACCATCTACTCTTCTTTTTGAAAATAAAACTATATTCATCACTCTGTCCATAAGCAATAGCAATATCCTCCAATTCTTGCATCACTGTCTGGGCACACTTGGTCATCAGATGAAGAGCACGGTCATCATTTGGCTTTTTGAACTCATGCTGCTCAGAAAACCTTCAAAGCAAAAATAGTTGAATAAGAACCCCTTAAAAAGCCACTAAAAATGCTAACCCATTCATTTTCCTCACATTTGTTTTCTATGAGTATTCATTCCCAGTGTCCTGTCAATATTGAGAGAGAATTCCCTCCAGGTATGAAAAGCAGTAACAAAACCCCCTTTTTTATACATTCTGGACAACCCTTTCTCCTTCTAATCAGTATCTCACTCTAAGCAGTCCTTTGAAACAATTGGTTTCCCTATTTTTCTTGGAATAAGAGGATGACAAATACTATTTTCTGTAAACTCACTTTCTCCTAGAGTGTGTTTTGGTCCAACAAAGGCAATGTTAATCAATAATCCTTGTCAAAACGTGAGGGCTTTACCAGAACCCCATGCGAACAAATCCCCAGCAAGAACATGTCACCCACCACTCCAGAGAACTGTGCTCTCTATCCCGAAGGCAGGCAAATGCCACAGACATACCGACTCCAAACACAAACAAACATCCCTGTATACCAGTTGCTGTCCCTCCCCCAGCACACCCAAGGCACTGGTGTACCATTTCCCTACCACCTAGCCGAAGGCACAGCTCTGAAGCTGCCCACGGTCTTGAAGACAAACGCCCGTGCCCTGGAGAGGCCGAGTCAAGGGTTCATAGGGATTAGCGGGGAAAGGAGGATTCGTAGCCCCTGCACCTGCAGAATTCACACAGGCCGGGCAGTGAACAGCCAAGGCCAACTGCACGACACCAGTCGGGATCCCTCGTCCCGGTACAGCGCTCGCAGCCCGCACCCCCAGAGCCTTTAGGCCGACGAAACTCCCCCTGCGCCCCGCCGTACCCCAGTCTCCGATCTCCCGCTCCCTGAGGTGTCGCTATAGCGACCACAGCGCTATAAGCGCCCCGGCCATTAGCTGCCCGCCCGGCCTTCACCTGTGGAAGTTGCGGCCGTCCAGCCGGACCACTATCCAGCAGTTGGGCAGACACGTGTCATCCGCCTCAAAGTCCCGCACGTACTCGAACTTGCTCTTCGCCATGGAGAGGCGGCGGCCGCACAGACA
>NW_010518844.1:0-1487 GCF_000687285.1 Phaethon lepturus | reverse complement strand
ACCTTATATTACAAAGCAAAAGAAAGTACACAAGGGAAATAGGCTACTGAAATGTAACATACGGGAACAGAATATTTCACCAAATGCGTATGCCTGATGTCACTTGTAGTGAAATCAGCAGCTGAGTCCATATTAGTACAACAGGACTAACAAACAGAAAATGAGTGTGTTTTGCATAGATCCTGTGTTTTCCAGGTGATTTTACTTACGTCGAGGCTCCTGCTCTAGTTTCAGAACACACTGAATCTCTAGTTATTTTACGTACGTCGAGGCTCCTGCTCTAGTTTCAGAACACACTGAATCTCTAGTTATTTTACGTACGTCGAGGCTCCTGCTCTAGTTTCAGAACACACTGAATCTCTAGTTATTTTACGTACGTCGAGGCTCCTGCTCTAGTTTCAGAACACACTGAATCTCTAGTTATTTTACGTACGTCGAGGCTCCTGCTCTAGTTTCAGAACACACTGAATCTCTAGTTATTTTACGTACGTCGAGGCTCCTGCTCTAGTTTCAGAACACACTGAATCTCTAGTTATTTTACGTACGTCGAGGCTCCTGCTCTAGTTTCAGAACACACTGAATCTCTAGTTATTTTACGTACGTCGAGGCTCCTGCTCTAGTTTCAGAACACACTGAATCTCTAGTTATTTTACGTACGTCGAGGCTCCTGCTCTAGTTTCAGAACACACTGAATCTCTAGTTATTTTACGTACGTCGAGGCTCCTGCTCTAGTTTCAGAACACACTGAATCTCTAGTTAGGCTGCATACCCAACTCCCCTCATAGTACCTCCACTGCTCTTCAGCAAAGTTGTCTCTTCATCTATACGTTGTCTTAAATCCCAGCTGCCTAGATAGCATCACTCAGCTTGGTGTCATCTGCAACCTTGCTGAGGGTGCAGTCAATCCCACTGCCTATGTCACTGATGAAGATATTAAAGAGTACCAGTCCCAGTACAGACCCCTGAGGGACATCACTTGTCACCAACTCGATCTGGATATTGAGCCATTGACCACTACCCTCTGGATGCATGAATCCAGCCAACTCCTCATCCACCAAGCAGTCCATCCATCAATTGCTAAATCACGGCTAAACTTCATGAAACAGCTGTCCTTCCCTCTTATCAAATATATGCTCTTAAGTACTATTCAGTGAGGAAAATATTACTGTGTCATCTGCTGGCCTTCACTCACTGGATTAGGTATCTGTACAGATGCTACCAACAGGGCAATGCTCCAATTGCAGTGGAATACAAGCAGATATGGCAAGTCCCACAATGTCATACACACACTGAACCTAGACTGGGGCCTTCTGAAGTAAGAAGAGGGTGCTGCAACTGAAGTTCAGATCTTAAGCAGAATTTCTGGCACTATGCCACAACTCCACAAGTCCTCACTTGGTCCTCAGATTCTCCTTTCTGCAGCATCCCTCAGATCTACACATTTTCCTATGCTCCGTCTGCTTAGATTACAATTTATGAGGCCTTTA
>NW_010518843.1:654-1447 GCF_000687285.1 Phaethon lepturus | reverse complement strand
GGTGTGACGAAAATTGTAGGTTAAGGCCAACCTCTCTGTCAGCTTTGTGACTCAAAGGCCAGAAGTGATGAGAGCTGAGGCACTGTCCTGCCGGATCAGACTAAAGTCCCTTTAGCTCAGCGGTGTGACACTGATACTGCTCAATACGGGATTATTACAGGGGAAAAGTTCTCCTGATGAATGCTTATGCAATCGCTTTCTATTTTGTAGGTTATGTTTTTGCTAAGCTCTGTTACGTAGTGGCTGAGAGATTTCTTGAGGAATAAAGTATTGCTCTTATTTTTTATCTCCCTTACAACATATTTTAAATCTGATTTCCAGAAACAATAAATATATTTGGAAACTACCCCAGATTGTGTTTTTGTGGTGTCAGGAAATAAACCTGGCAATGGAAAAAGTGATGATGTCTTCCAGGGTTTTAACCACCCTCCATCTAAAGTTATCATTTTGTCATTTTAATCTCTATTTCAGTGAGCACTAAATCTGATTAAACTACTTTGCACATCTCTTTCATTTCAAACCCATTGGCCATTTACCCCAAAGCATGCAATAATGTGCCTACCTGCCGTGCCCCAAAAGTAATGTGAGACAGGGGCGTAAGATAGCTGATTAGTAATTTATTTTCTGTCTAGACATCCACACTGCAGCATCACACAGATAGTCAGATTGCTGCTCTGTCCCAAGGGGTTTATCCTGTGATTATCAGATCCCTTTCAAACCCATGGGGTGTGTGCATCAGCCCAAAGGCAATGCAAGGCTGCCCAGAGCCCTATTTCCGCAGGTTCCCCTAAAG
>NW_010518843.1:333-623 GCF_000687285.1 Phaethon lepturus | reverse complement strand
AGGCAGCAGGTCCCTTTCCCTCTGAGGATCAGAAAAGCTGCAGAAGGTGATTGCCTTTACAATAGCTGCTGTGGGCTTCCCATCCATCAGCTCCAAGAATATTTTGTCCAGGAGGGAATGGTGGTGCGAAGACAGAGATCCCCTGTGAGCAGGATGGTGCTGGGGAAAGGATTCCCCTCTCTCCTGCTCCCGCCCTCCAGCACAGGACTAAATACAGCATCGCTGGCTCTTTACGTTGCCCTTGTGAGGCTTGGGAGCAGCTGCCCACGGCACTGTGCTCAGCTATGCTT
>NW_010518843.1:0-299 GCF_000687285.1 Phaethon lepturus | reverse complement strand
GGGGGGAAGCAGTGCCCCTAGCTTTTACAAGAACTGATGTATTTATGATATAAGAGTAGTTAGCTGGTAACTTTGTAGATGTGGGATAATACTTTATGAAAGAGTAAATGCAAACCACTGGCTGAGAGATGCATATGATGGTTAACTATACGTACCGTGTTAGTTAATGAGGATGTGAGCTATGGCCCCAGTTGAACCATGGCCCTGCTTGAACCACAGAATCATAGGAGTGGAAAAAATCATATGAAATCATCAATTTCGCGTCTCTGGCCCAAGGGAGGATCAGCTGTAACTGAGCT
>NW_010518842.1:2859-3103 GCF_000687285.1 Phaethon lepturus | reverse complement strand
GGGGACGGCGGCGGAGCTGCGTGTTCGGTCGCCCTCCCCAGCCCGGCTCTGCTTTGCTTCGCGCCGCGGTACAAGGGACAAGCAGATCTGGGGGGGACAGTCACCCCCCGAGTTCCGGGGACGGCGGCGGAGCTGCGTGTTCGGTCGCCCTCCCCAGCCCGGCTCTGCTTTGCTTCGCGCCGCGGTACAAGGGACAAGCAGATCTGGGGGGGACAGTCACCCCCCGAGTTCCTCCCGCCCCTCT
>NW_010518842.1:1736-2413 GCF_000687285.1 Phaethon lepturus | reverse complement strand
AGGGGGCGTGGGGGTGTTGGGTTGGGGGTTGGACTTGGTGATCTTAAAGGTCTTTTCCAACCTTAATGATTCTGTGATTCTGTAACTGGGGTGCAGGGTGCACACAAGGGGTGCAGAGTGTGGGTGTCGGGGTGCAGGGTGCGTGCACTGGGGTGCGGGGTGCACGCACGGCATTGCCAGGTGCGGGCAGGACCCGGCAGGGTCACGCTGGGGGACTGGGGAGGGCGCAGACCCCCAGAGCCGCAGCTGGTCTGACCCTGCCCCATGCATGCAGCGGGTGGGCTGGCAAACCACAGCTGCCAGGGGCTTCTCCTTGAAACCCACCCGAAATGGGGAAAAAATAATGAATATATAAGCAGAACCAGCAAAAGCACAGCCGCTTTGGGGCGCGGGGAAGGGCCCAATCCTGCACCTCCAGGACCTTCCAGTCTCCAGCCCTGCGCCCCACGGGGTTTGGGTGCGGGAGGGCAGGATTGCACCCAGCCGCGCTCGCTTGCATCCAGCAAGCCTGATGGCACCCAGTTAAATTTCAACCCAGCCGGTCCCTGGACTCTGGGACGGCTCCGGCTCTGCCCCGAGGGTGCTCGGTTAATCTTTCAGCTTGGCTGGGACTGAGAACGCCGGGTTTGCTGGGTGCTGAGGGCGAAGGTCCCTCTGGGGCCAACACGCCTTCGTGC
>NW_010518842.1:1159-1717 GCF_000687285.1 Phaethon lepturus | reverse complement strand
ACCCCCCCGGGGACCCAAACCCGCCCCGGCGCGAGGGTGGCACGATGCAACCAGCTCTGCTCACCCCCTGGACCAAAAAAACCCTAGAAATGGGCTTTTTTTCCTCTGCTTTTAGTTGGCTTCTCCCTCAAGGGCTACGAGGCACCCGTGGGTGCTGGCAGCAGGGATGAGGATCTGCAGGGGACCCGGTGGGGCTCTGGCTGTGCCGGCTGGTGAGGATTAAGGGATGACATCTCCCTGCTCCCAGACAGGGTCCGGCTCTGGTCCTGCCCTCCCCTCTCCAGCCGCTGTTCGCTGGGCCGATTTCGGAAGGGAAGTAATTAACTCAGAAAAGAAAAAAGGAAGACAAAAGCCCTTGGAGATTGAGAAGTAAAGAATAAAAGCTGCCCGTAATTAAATGTCAACAGTTTTATTTTTAAATGGAGAAGAAAGAAGGCAAAAAACCCCAAACCCCACCTGATTTCTGCTTGGCCCACACACTCAAAGAGCTCCAGCAAAGCACTCCTGCCTCAGTTTCCCCACTGCTGTAGGGGAGGGAGTGGCTCTGGGAGAACCCCA
>NW_010518842.1:0-1104 GCF_000687285.1 Phaethon lepturus | reverse complement strand
AGGCGGGGGCCGGGGGGAAAGGCTCCAGCCACAAGCCAAATTTTGGGGGCAAATCCCAGCTCTACGCTCCTGGACGGGCACGGAGGCAGAGCCTCACGCGTCCACCCCGTCAGCGCAGCGGCAAGGCAGGCTCCTGGCAGCTGGGGAGCAGATTGCAATTTGGGAGTGCCTCGCAAGCTGGGAATGCCTTGCAGTTTGGGAATGTGCTGCAATTTGGGAATGCCTTGCAGTTTGGGAACGTGCTGCGATTTGGGAGCGCGTTGCAGTTTGGGAACATACTGCAATTTGGGAACGCACTGCAATTTCGGAACTCATTGCCATTTGGGAATGCCCTGCAATTTGGAAATGCACTGGAATTTGGGATTGCACTGGAATTTGGGAATGCATTGCCATTTGGGAACACGCTGCAATTTGGAAATGCACTGGAATTTGGGAATGCACTGGAATTTGGGAGTGCATTGCAATTTGGAAATGCACTGCATTTTCCACCCCACCAAAAATGACACAAATAAATTCACAAATAGCTTCGACACCTGGCAAAATGCCACTTTTTTTTTCCTTTTTTTTTTTTTTTTTCTCTTCCTCCCCCTTTTTCTTTAACTGAATTAGGTCAGCTGCAATTAGCCAAGCTGTGACATCCCTCCTGGATGCAGGCGAGAGCTGGCGGAGGCCGAGGCGGTGGGGGAGAGCTGCATCCCTCCCCGCCTGCGTCCCCCTCACCATACACGTTAATGAATAATCCCATGGGAGGGGGTTTTGGGGGAGGTTTTGATGACCTTTGCATGGCACTTGGACCCCGAGCTGTCAGCAGGGCAGCGCTGGAGGCGTCTGACCCCCACGGCTTGGCCCCCCTGGTGTCTCTCTGGGCTTGAAGGTGTGTCAGAGGATTATTCATTAATTTGCTGCATTGCAGCCGGGAAAACATCCGCAGGGCGTCGGGATGCTCAGGAGGTCAAGGAGCTTCGACGGTAGATGGGAAGACCCATGGAAAAAGCTGATGGAGGTGCTGTGAGGTCCTTTGCAGGCTGCACAGCTCCTGCTCTCTAATTAAGGAGCAATTTTTTCCCCCCTCCAGGTGCGGGATTGTGCTGGAAAGGCCGGGTC
>NW_010518841.1:3925-4286 GCF_000687285.1 Phaethon lepturus | reverse complement strand
GGACGCGAGGCCAAACAGGAGGTGACAGACGGGCCACTGCAGCGGGGCTGTTAGCAAACCCGCGGGGGCCAAGGCCAAGGCGAGGACCCCCCCCTGCACCCAGCCATGCTGTGATGGAGGCAGCAGCACCCCGCCAGCCCCTTCCCTCCTGCATCCCCCGGCGCTGCTTATAACCCTGTCGGAGGGGTTTCATTTTTTGCATTTAACACATAGAACAGGTTTGGGAGAGAAAGAAAAAACGCTGACGCTTCTTTTCTGGCCAAGAAAACCAGCCTGCAGGCAGGGAATAACGGCGCAGGCAGGAGGAGGCATCCGTGTTGACGGAAACAAGGGAGGGCTTAAATCCCCCCAAAAACCCCTC
>NW_010518841.1:2604-3849 GCF_000687285.1 Phaethon lepturus | reverse complement strand
CCCGGCCCAGGCGGAAACCTCGGGGGTGCAAAGTGCTTCCCATGCAAGCCCCCCGGAGAGCCCTGTGCCGAGGGGAAGAGCAGGCGGAGGATTAACCAGGTTGACCAAGATTATTACTGTAATTATGTTATCATTTCCGTCTATCACCATCATCGCCGTTATTAATAGCCTTAATAATAGCAAAGGCAATTATAGCAATAACAACAATACCGATTGCAATATTGCTATTAGCCATTGCAGTAATGATACTACTAGTAGTAAGATCCCTAGTAGGGTGCGGGAACCCGACAGGAGGCTTTGGGCTCCCCAAGGTGCCAGGTCAGCCTTATTTATTTCCATAATGACAAATTAGGCACAATCATTATTCCAGTCTGTGTGAGACAATTTAATTCTAGGTCACGCTTGCGCTCGTAATGAAAGCCTTGGCGAAGCCTTCCCTCAATCCATTTTCCTTCTCCCCAGCTGATACCAGTCCCCATCTACCCACGTGTGCCAAAGAATTTGCTCCATCCATCAGGTTTTAGTGAGCTGTCAGGGGGATCGGGCTGCTCGGCTGGTGCCGGAGCTATGGGGCAGCCGGCAGCATGGGCCATGGGTCCGGCGGGGATGGGGGTCTCCTCACTGGCCCCCCAGCCCCTCCTGCCCACCCAGGCAGGGATGCTCTCCGGCCCCTCGGGTTTATCCCCCAGCCTTTTGCTTCCTTCCCCAGGGCAGAGCAAAGGCTGTGGAGCAGCTTGCGGTGCCCGGCCAGGGCACATCCCTCCATCCTCTCCCCCCAAAACTGGGGGGGAGAAGGAAGGCAGGACAAACTGATGGACCAAAACAGCCTCACCTGGGACTAAGCCACAGCTCTCCTCATCTCCCCAACACGAGGGACAGAGAAGGACCATCTCCCGCCCCAGGCACGCGGGGCGCGGGCCAGCCAGCGCTGATGGCTGCCTCCTTCCTGCCTCTGCTTTCCCGGCACGGTGATGAGCTGGGAGCCTGGATTTCCAGGCAGTGGGGCCAGAGCGAGCCTCCAACGTGGGTGTGGGCGCACTCCTAGGTCTGTGTTTCTTGGAGGCATTTAGTTTCACAAACCAACCCACCAGTCTGCCCCAAGGCTCTCCAATACACCCAAAAGTGGATTTACTTCCAACGGGGGACATTTGCCACGTTAAGGTATTTTTCTAAGGAAAAAGGGGGAGAATGAGGTACAAGGGGGTCAAAAGGATCACGAGGTCCATCTCCAGCCCAGCCCCGCGT
>NW_010518841.1:1685-2581 GCF_000687285.1 Phaethon lepturus | reverse complement strand
CCCCGCCACTCACCCCTGCTCCTCCATCATCTCCTGCAGCTCCATGCACTTCAGCTCCACCCGCCGCTTGCGCTCGTGGTCCAGGATTTCCCGATGAGCCTTCTTCACCAGGCCGGGCTCCACCAGCCGCACCTCCTCCTCACCCTTGTGCCACGTACCCGAGGCGCCGGGCTGCGAGAAGCCATTGGAGGCTTCCTGGGGCGAAGGCACGTCGGCCCCGTTGTTGTAGAGAGCCAGGCCGGCGCGGGCGGCCTCGCCGCCGGCAGCACCTGGGAGGGAGAGAAAGAGTTGGGGGTCGGTCCCTGCCCCGGTTTCCCTCTCACCCCGCGACGGCGAGGGGATCCCGCCAGGACCTGGAGGCAGAATTTGCCTCAAAGGAGATGCGGGCACACAGGCGGATGGGGACGGCGACTGAGATCTGTGTCTTCTGCCAGTGCCCTTCCCGCCCCTTGCCTCAGTTTCCCCACCCGCAGAGCAAGGCTGGGGCTATTCCCATCACCGTGCCGCGAAGGCTGGCTCATGGGAGAGAGAGGAGGATGCTCTGTGCCGGCTTCATACCGGGAAAAGCCTGGCAAAGCCTGGGTGTGTGGTGCCCGGAGCCGTACGGCAGCAGCGGCACTGCCACGCTGAGGTTCCAGCTCAGGCTCCCCGAGCTCCGGGGAGGAGATGCTCCCAAACCTCCTGGATCAACCAGGCAGAACCCTGTCTCAGCCACCTAAGGCCACCAGCGCATGGCGGAGCGCCCGTTCCTCGGCGTGCCCCTCGCGTGATGCTCCAGCTCTGCTGCCCGAAGCACCAGCCGTTCCTCGGCACGGGATGTTCCCGCCGGAGATCCTCTGCCTTAACCAAGAGCAGCCAGGCTGCAGCGGCAGGCCGCGGGGTTTGCCCCGCGGGCC
>NW_010518841.1:1355-1643 GCF_000687285.1 Phaethon lepturus | reverse complement strand
CGCTTCCCCCGCCCGGTCCTACACAGAGACGAACGACTTTGGGGACGAAGGCAGAGCACCCTCCTTCGCTCTCCGAGCTGGCTTTGGGCTCGGAGACACAGCTTTTGTCAGCAGCCACTTCTCTGGGCTGTTTCCAGGCCAGGCACCCTGCCGGAGAGGCTTTCCCGAGGACGGGTGCTGCTTGAACACCCATCAAGCATCTCGGGGGCTGCTACGGGGAGCAGAGGACAGACATCCCACTCCCTGCGTGGGACGCAGCACCCACGGGCCCAATCCTTGCCTGCGATG
>NW_010518841.1:0-1041 GCF_000687285.1 Phaethon lepturus | reverse complement strand
TCTGACTCGCACTGCCCACAGAGGACGGGACCGAACGCTGGCCCAGGGAAGGAGGGATCCCTCAGCCGAGCGTGGGTGCGAAGGCAGGACGGACGGACCACAGACTGATCCGCACTGCTCTGAGCCCGGCGAGGGCTTGCCGCTGCCGCCGGGCCGTTCCGGCAGGGAGCCAGGCGGTTCAGAGCTTCCCGTGGCCGTGCCAGGTGGGACAGAGCTGGGGCTGGAACACAGATCATCGCGAGAGGCTTCGAGGACGTTTCTCTGCTGCTCAAGGAGAGAAAAAGCCCCGGAGCCCTTCCCAGGGTGGTGGGGGTCTCAGCTGGGCCGGAAGGCAGCCCCAAGGGACATCCCTGGCTTTCCCATTGCCACCGGCTGCCCCATGCACTCATTTATCTCCTGACGAGCCTGCCCGGGGAGGACGGCAGCTGACTGCTTAATTACAAGGCTTTTTTTTTCCCCTTCTTTTCCCCGTTATTACCATGCAGAGAGGAGCCAGCAGCCTTTATTTCCGCAGAGGCACGGAGGAGCGGGCAGTGGGAGACGCTGCCAGCGGAGCAGGAGCCGGTGGGGGCTCCGCACCCCTTGGGAGCTCAGCCCTGTTGGAGCAATCGGAGGGTCCCTCAGTCCCCCCTTGCTTGCAGCAGGCAGGGCAGCACCCACATTTTGGGCCCCGCGACACCCTGCAGCAAGGAGCTGCCCTGCTCAAGCCTCCCCACCCGGAGGGCACCTCTGGTCCCAGACCCCCCACCATGTCCCAGCGTGGCCCCAGGTGAGAGACGGGAGAGATGCTGCAGAAAAACCTGGCTTGGGGGCTGCTCCTCCTTTTTTTCTCCCATCAGGGCATGGAGCCAAAAACTGGGAAGGAAATTTGGGATCGGGGGAAGCTCCCTACCAGGAAATCTTCGCCCACCAAGGGGCTCGGGGTGGGGAGAGGATGCTTTCCACAGCAGTCTCTGCTTGCTTTTCCCCAACGGGAATTAATTTCATCCCCAGCCCGGCAGTGGGTAAGTTCATTGCTGCGAAACCCTGCGGGCGTGGGGG
>NW_010518840.1:0-377 GCF_000687285.1 Phaethon lepturus | reverse complement strand
CCTGCTCAGAGGGGTCTTGCAATGCACCTACAATGGGGAGGATGCTGGGGTGCCCCAAAGCCCCCCATGCCCCCACTCTGCACCAAATCTGGGCACCCCAGGCTCTCCGGAGTCGTGGGCTGGGGCAGAGGCACCCCTGCCTCGGGGAGAACGCCAGGGCCAGATGCCTGGACCCCCCCGGCTCACAAACCTGGTGTAGCTTTGGGAAGGGGAAACTGAGGCAGCACGAGATGCTCTGGATGCATCACTGTGCACGTGGGGGAAGGAGCTGCTCCGAGTGCCTGGGACGGGGCAGCCCACCCCGGCGCCAGCTCACGGCCGCAGGAGGCTGAGCGCAGGGACCGGAGACAGCCTGGGGACAGTCACGGGGGCTTTCG
>NW_010518839.1:32911-39440 GCF_000687285.1 Phaethon lepturus | reverse complement strand
CTCCCGCTGGGCCGGCCAGCGCGTCACCGCTCCGCGGGTTCTGGGTGCGCGTGCGCACCCTGGGCTGGCAAAACGCGCTCCGTAGCGCGCCCGCGGAAGAGCTCTCCGGGTCCAGATGTCCCACCGACACTTTGTGTCCCGGTGAGGCACCTCTAGCTGCGACTCCGCAGGGGCTGAACTCACCTGAAACATGTACAGTTGGGTCCTGCTTCCAAAGGCGCAGGGGAATGGTGCTGCGGGGCGCAGAGGAGGGCACGGGCTGCGGTTCACATGCAGCATGGAGGTTAGTGCTCTGCCAAAACTGTCTCTTTTGTGCCACCTACTGACTCTAATACTCCCAATAGCTATGCAGTTAATCTGAACACATGATTTTAAAGCACAGTTTTCTTTCGATAGTACAGAGTGGGGGGAACACTATTAGCAAGATAGTTCAGTTTCGTTATTCTTATGGATGAGTGTGTGTGGTTGAGTTATCTACATATAAAACAGTGTTTTGTGTGGACCTGATTGGTAGAGTCACTGGCTTGAAGCCATATGGGAGCTGAGTCCTGCAGGAACCTCTGGAGACTCCCTAATCGAACTGCCCTGCTCAAAGCAGGGTCAGCTGGAGCAAGTTGCTCAGGGCTGTATCCAGGTGGGTTCTGAATATCTCCGAGAATGGAGACTCCACAACCTCCTTCGGGACGCTGTCCCAGGCTTTAACCACCTTCACAGTAAAAAAGTTTTTTTCATATTTTTAAACGGAATTTCCCATATTTCAATGTGTGCCCTTGATTCTCATCCTGTCACTGTGCTCCACTGAGAAGTGTCTACCTCCATCTTCTTTACTTGCTCCCATCAGGAATCTATATACATTGATAAGATCCCCCTGAGCCTTTTCTTCTAGAGGCTGAACAATCCCAGGTCTCTCACTCTCTCCTCACATAAGCTACTGCAATCTCTTAATCATCTTCATGGCCTCTCACTGGATTCACTGAAGTATGTCCAGAGAAGGGCAACGAAGCTGGTGAGGGGTCTGGAGCACAAGTCTTATGAGGAGCGGCTGAGGGAACTGGGGTTGTTTAGTCTGGAGAAGAGGAGGCTGAGAGGAGACCTTATCGCTCTCTACAACTACCTGAAAGGGGGTTGTGGCGACGAGGGTGTTGGCCTCTTCTCCCAAGTAACTAGCGATAGGACAAGAGGAAATGGCTTCAAGTTGCGCCAGGGGAGGTTTAGATTGGATATTAGGAAAAATTTCTTCACTGAGAGGGTGGTCAGGCATTGGAACAGGCTGCCCAGGGAGGTGGTGGAGTCGCCATCTCTGGAAGTGTTCAAGAAACGTGTGGATGTGGCGCTTCAGGACATGGTCTAGGGGACATGGTGGCGCTGGATTAATGGTTGGACTTGATGATCTTGAAGGTCCTTTCCAACCTAGTGTTTCTGTGATTCTGTGATTCTGTGATATGTCCATGTCTCTCTTGGAGCCCAGGACAGGTCACAGCACTCCAGATGTGTCTCACCTTGGGCTCAGTAGAAGGGAAGCATCACCTTCCTGGACCTGCTGGCAAGGCTCTGCCTAACGCAGCCCAGGATGCTGTTGGCTGCCTTTGCCATAAGTGCGCATTGCAGGCTCCTGTGCAACCTGTTGCCCATCAGGACCTAGTCCTTATTATGTTTGGAAATGGTTTCCAGGATTATTTGGTATAACTGCAGAATGAATGAGAAGGTTTGAAATAACTCAGGTGGAGACATGTCATTAGAGACCAATCTCTAATAATTGTCTGATGCTGGAAAGCTGTGGGGACTTGTGAAATCCTAAGGGGTCCTTCAGTGAAGTGATATAATTGCATAGCTGAAGAACTAGCATATAAACCTTCCCCCTATACACATGCACTATTGTACTTGCTGCATGACTCTGTGATAATGAAATACTATGAATTTTCTTGCTCCATGCAAACAGAAAGTAGTGTGTTTTATATACCAGTTCCTGGATTCTTTATAAGCTACAGCATCTTTACAAAGTTTGCCTCGCAGTGGGAGCAGCCACGGCAGGGAATGGCTCTTAGGCCAACACAGGCAGTCTGAAAGCCAAAAACGCTTCCCAGTGCACATGTGCACAGCCCCACAGCCGAAACTGCTGCTTCTCACCAGATGCACCTGCATGGCCCAAAGCTGGCATCAGGCCACCGGGTGGAAGGAGCTGAACCACACCATCATAATACTTTTGTATTGTTAAAATCTGTTCATCTCACACTCACCTATGCTTGCAGTCACCTCGGATCCTGGATTATCTTGGCTGCAAATCAGGAAGTGATGGGATGCACTTTCCTTTGGAAGCACAGCTTGTCTGTCTGTTGTTTGTCTGTCAAGTGTGGATTCACTGTCTCTCCATGTTCCCATTGTACCTCTGGTCTTCATTTGTGCCTCTAATGATTTTCATTTGGGAGTGTTTGAAATACAGAGGAGGAGAAAGCTAGTGGTTAAATCCTAAGGCACAGAACCAGGCAGCCAACATGTGGCTTTTCTCCTGCTCCTTTGCAATAAATCTTCTGCATGCTACCTGCTCACATGACGAAAAGGGCAGATGCAGAATTTGGAAGGAATGCATGGATCTAGGGGTTTGATCTCAGTCCACCTCCTTCCTGCAATGCAAGTAACTGAGTATCTTTCAAACCCAGGGCCTTGAGACTGGATGGCCCAATCCATCTGTGACTTACCTCAGGCGACTGTCAAGTGTCACGGATGGTTTATTCATGTAGAAGCCTGGCATGTAAGCTTTGGTGGCATGGCACTCCTTATACCCCAGCAAATCATGACATCAAATGTTAGCTTTGGAGGCTGTTAGACTGACTTCAGCAGGTAGGGCTGAGAGCATACCATAGGGCTCATCATGGCAGACTCTTCAGTATTGGTACTGGATAGCAGAAGTGGGATGGCTCGCAACACTTGCTGTCTGTACGTGTCCTGCATTTCCCTACAACCTTGATGTGCCAACCGCAATAATGTGTTTTCATAGTAAAAGGCACTAGATTCTTTGTAATGAGCTTGCTGCTAAACTGTATTTTCCTTTGATGAGAGCTACATCCCTTCACCTTCTGCTTTGTTTTTGTTTTGTTGTTTTTGTTCTCCATTAAAACTCAGTGAGCCAAACTCAACCCAGGGGCTCCGTTTGGCTCAGCTGTTTAATCACTCTGACCTCATGTCACCTTTCTAATTGATTAGCTCTTGCTCAGGCTTGAACTGAATCAAAATTTATTTATTTATTTTAAGTTGTCATCCAGTGCTAACCTTTCCTTTCCCATAAGCTGAACAGCTGACCCTTCCTTCCTTATTTCTCTTCCCTCTCCCTCTCTCTCCTAGTTGATGCTTCCACCAGCCTTAACCTTGAGCGCACAGCGCTTGCTAGAAAGCGATTCACATTGCAAGGTCTTTCCAACCGCAGAGCTCCACCCAAAGGTAAAATCACCCCATGCAGCATTTGGTCTCTGGCCATCTGTCTCCTGCACTCCCACAATGTTCTCTCCATCCCATAGTGCCATCCATCACTATTTCCTAAAGTGCTGCTGCATCTCACTAAAATGCTCCTGTCTGATACACACATATGGCTCTTCTCAAAGACGCCATTACCAAAAATTGCTCCCACAGCAGTGTTGGCAAGGCAACCTTTGAGCTGACTGGTGGATCTTTTAGTGGTGCACAGTGCAAATAATGTTTATTTCCAGTTTCTCTCAAGGGCCAAAGTGTGAACATGTTTTAAACCACCAACCTAACTTCTTTCAGCAGTTTACTGGCTTGAAGGCAAGAGTATCATTGTGTTGTACTACAAGAGGTTTTTATGTGTTAAATTGTTCATTGATTGGACCTCTTTGTTTTTTCAAATGTTGCTCAGCTATGGCCTAGTGGTTCCTCACTGGTTTCTCACTGAGGAACCAGAATTCAGAAGATCGGCGGTTTATTGCCATTTCTACTTAATTATATTATATGACACTGTAAAATGCTGTGTTCTCAGTCTTTGTGCATAAATGTTTAGAAGACACTTAATATCCATGAGTAAGGAGCATTGCATATTCCTGTGATGGCTGCACAAGGAAAAGACTTTAGAGGAAAGAAAGAAATGTGAAAAGAAATTAAATTGAATAACTCTTGGCAATTACCTTCTGAAAAGATAATGTAATTACTCTTTTTATTGTCATTATATGACTTTTCTCCCATTCTGATAAACTATATTTCCTCTGTGAGATAAAGGGTTAGTGTGCAGTGATGCAGATGGTGAGCATCAAAGGAGGAAGAAGCAAGATGAAAGAATAAAAATTACAATGTTATGCAGTAGATCAGAATACAACAAGAGCCAGAGCAGCCACAAGTTTTTGGCTGCAAGGTTAAGGTTGCACTTGGTAGTAAGATCCAAGATGAACAAACCAGTTCAATGTTCTGAATACAAAATTGGGAGTGGTTTTCAGATCCTGTGACTTGGGGAAATCAATTACAAAATACAGATTTCAGAAATGTAGTAATTTGGGTGAGTTTGGTTCTGCACGTTTGGTTTGGGCCTCTTTTGCTCTTTTAACTGAATTTTTCTTGTCATGTGAAATGTCTTGCATTTTATTCAGTCATTCCATGTTCCAAACAGCAAAGCACAGTTCAGAAGAGTTCATACCCGCTAAGCTGTAGGCACTCTCATCTCAGAGACTTGCTGGGTCTGGTCACTTGAGATTCCTGTGAAGGACCTCCATTACCCAATCTCATTTCACTTTCTTGTGCTGTTCGGTTGCTAATCTGGTCCTGGCCTAGGGGAAACCAGTTGGCAAATAGCCTGGATGATTTGCAGAGTGTGGTCATTTCTGCAGGCAGTGACAACGCAAAGCTGTGTTAGCACTATATGGACTGGCTGTTAAGGCAGATTGGAAGCTGCGAGAAGGTAACAGGGAAGTTACTGCAATAAGAGCTTGTCCTGCTCTTGACCTCTTTGTCTAAGGATTCATTACTGGCCATGGCAGGAGATGGCATGCTGAGCTGAGCATACTTTGGTTCAGACCCACTGTGTCTGTTCATGTCCAGATCACATAAAAGGGAAGGTTTAAACAACAAAATAACAAGACTAACTAGGGGGAAAACATGATTGCCTGGTAGGTATCAACTGGCTGTAGAGCATGGATGCTCAAAGCATTGCTGAACTGTCTGCCCAGGCTGGATATGATGAGGTAGAAAACATTGTATATAAGCACATTGGTGTTTTGGCCAAAAAATGCTCATGTCTGGAGGAGAAATTTCACGATCCTGCAGTCCATCAGTGCAGAGACCTCCAAAGCAGCCGTACCAGAACTGGCACCAAAGCTTGTGAAAACCCACACTCGTAGCACTCTGCATCTCCCCCACCCTCGGGTCAGCATTAGCTGTCCTGGTTTGCAGAGCCAAGCTGATATTCCTTGGAGCTGGCACAGGGTCTCTAAGAGCTGCATGATGTGGTGTAAATGTAGCCCAAAACCATAATTACGAAGTGAACTTTTCTTTGTATTTTAATAAGGACAGTTGCAGCAGCCTCAATGTGGAGTCATTCCATTGTAATTCTCACTGAGAGCAGAGTTTAACCTCTCATTTTTCTTCAGCCTTTTAGGAGGTGTGAGTAAGGATGTACTTGAATATATGTGATTTTATGAGTAAATTGATGAGGAAGTGCATTGCCACATGCAGAATTTACAGTCTTCTTACAGTAGCCAATCTACAATTAAAATGGCACGGAGATTTTAGGGAACTTATATGGTTTCCTGGTGTTTTGGCATAATAAAACATTATAAGAATTGCAGTTCAGCCACTCATGCTAATTTCTACTCCGTGGGAAACATGCAGCAAATGTGACATTTACTAGGCAGAAATATGGAAAAAACAAAGTAAAAAGAAATGTTCTGTGACTGAGCACTAAAATAAGGAAATGCGAAGATGAGGAATGGGAAAGAGAATTTTAAGATCCCTGGCAAGGAAATCTTCACAGTGGTATAATTCTGCACTGGACATTTAAACTTGAAATGTAAAATCACCTGAAACTTACTTTACTCCAGTGCTGTATGCTATTTAACCATTAAAAAAAAAAAAAAGACAGAGAGACAGAGAAAAAAGAAGATAGACATGATAAGAGAAAGAAGACAATTGGAACAGAAAAGTCTCTCTGAATCACTATCTGGGAATGTCTGGGCTAAGATCAGCAAAGCATATAAACATGTGCTACAAAGAGCTTTGTGTGATATAATGCTTCACCTATCCCAGGAAATTTTTCAGTGAAAATAGAACCAACCATTTAATTTTTACCTAAATATTTCTCCAATATTTTTAAAGATCCAAACACAAAAATCACAAATAGTTTTTGACAAATCTGAAAAGCTTCAACAGAATATTTCCACTTCTAATACTATTTTCAACTGAGGTTATGAGCTAGTATAGTAAAGTGTTCAAGTATCTCACTGAAACTGAGATATGAAGCATATGAATAGCTTTACTCATGTCTCAATGGAAATACTCACTTGGGTAATACAGCACATATGCGTAGAGTGTTTTC
>NW_010518839.1:0-32880 GCF_000687285.1 Phaethon lepturus | reverse complement strand
AGCAGGAGAAACTGAAAAGATAATCATGAAATATTTGTAAGCCATCAACTTCTTCCCCCGAGTGGTGCTGCTGTAGTTGGTAGGTGCAAGAAGTGTACTGATGGGCTTGAAGAGGTGTAGACACAATCTCTTAAGGGCTGCATAACGACCTTGACATGTTTTGAAACATCATGTGCTCATGTGCTAGCGGACAGTCCATTTATACCTCTGATCTGTTTATGAAATATTTTGAGTCAAAAATGCTACACACATCTCATAGTGAAATCTGAGGAAGTTGTGTCTTCATTCCTGAGTGGGCTTTGAGAAAAAGGCAGGATCCTAATTGGAGTAAACAAAAAATGCTCTCTTGCCTTCACTTTCCCCAAGCTGATTTGCACCGATAAGGTTGGAGGCTCAGAGGGCATTTTCAGGCATTCACACAGTTAACTTCCAGAAATGACCAATGTGAAGTCCAAACCATTCGTGTTTGTTTTTCAGTGTATTTCAGGTCAGTCATCACAGAACAAGCAGCTCAGTGTCTAAAATAATTCAAACCTCATCTGTAGACACACACACCGTTCTAACCATCATACTCGCCTCTCTGTGTTTTGTAGCTGTACTTAGACATTAGTTGGTTGCTAAAATATTAATTGGCATAAGTCTCCTTTCTGAAGTATTAAAATCGGTGCAATTGGAACTGCTTTAGAAGTATGTTCATATAAACTCTTTTCTGTGTGTTTCACTTTGTTGAGGGTATTTTTCCTGGCTGTTTTAGAGGAGCAACCTACCTTTTACTTACCCTTTTCCAGCTGCTGCTTTGCTTTGGTCATCTTTTACCCTCAGTGCTTATTAACCTCTAATCCTGCCCTGCATTGCATCTGTCTATTCTCCCAGATCCAGAATCTAAGGAAAGAGAAGTTACCCGTCGCTTTTCCCTAGCCTCCTCCATCAGCACCTCAGTTAATGCTTCTGCTGTGACCAAAGGTACCGTCACGCTGCTTGCTTTCTGCTGACTGATACATTTACAGCCAAATGCTGTTCACAGAGTGAGTACATCAGGCTCAGTTTTTATAAATGCAGGAGGTTCCAGTAGAAGAAGAGTCAGGAGCAGTGTAACACCTTCAGGGAGGCAGGCAAAGGCATTTTGAATGCATATCAAGGTGTGCTGCCAGCATATATAATGACTCTTCTCACTTTCTCTGTAATAGGCTTCAAAGAATGGTGCTGGTTTCCGTGGAAACTGGATTAATTTTTGGCTGATGTGGCTAATTCAAACCAATTTCTCCCTGGTTTGAATTAACTGAAATTCAGTAGAAATTATTTCTACTTTTCCTTAAAGCTGTTTAGGATTTTTGCTTTCAAGAAGGAGAGAGTCTCCTCATTGTGTAAGCAGACATCAGATGGTAAGAAAGTCTGAAATCAAGCCAAAAATGGAGTAGCAATAGATGCCAGTTTTAAGAGTATTTAGCATAACCACAGTTTTGATTAGAAATTATGATTGCAAGGAAATTTTCAGACATGTGTAAGGGAGCTAGGTGCCCAGAATGCACTGAACTCTATGCAGTTCATGTGGGATCTTACGGAAGTTTTATTTCTGAGCTGTAATTATTTTGAGAAAAGGCATGTTTACAAAATTCACTTTAAGTTATTGCATTAATGTGTACATTAAACTCAAAAGCAACTCATGCATTTGGGCAAGCTGGTTGTATTGAAAATCAGTAGGATTGTAGGTACCTATGCCTACATGTCAGAGTTACTTTTGAAACCAGAACATATAGTCTTACACTGAATTCTGAATATATTGTCTTTTTGTAGTTCCTGGAATGGAGGAACTGATTTGCAAGTTTAAGGTTTGTGGGGCAATTCACAAACCAAAATAGAAGGAAAAATGGCTGAATTCATTTGTATAAAAATCTTCGCTATTTGTCAGGAAGAAGGTTGCACAGTACTTGATGTAGTGCAATCTGAATAGTTGTGAAGGGTATGAGCCATATCCTTGATTGTGCAATGAAGCAACAAGTATCTGAAATTACTTACTTCCAGGGTGTTATGCAGTAAGAGCATGGTGGGGTTTATTGGCAGAGGAAGGATGTGATATTACTGCTACCTACAATGTTCCTTCGCCAACCTTTTTCGATCATAACACTACCATATTGCCACATGGAAATGATGGGCATAGCACAGGAGAAGAGGTTCTTGTAGCTTTCTGTCCTTGGCAACAGCTTCAGAAACACATGATCGGTTACTAGGTTATGGGAAGACTGAATTATTTCCTAATATTTATTTCCCAAGCTGGGGGACAGAAAGAAGCATGTATGTAGAAAGAGAATGGGCATCCAAGGGTCGTTCTTTAGTGTGGTTTATCAAAGAGAGCATGTGTGAATTGCAGTGAAATTCAAACTTTATTACAGTTTCACATTAAAAAATCGTGTCCTAGGATCCTGTCTACCACAAGACCATCGGCAATTTTTTGCAATGCTGAGAAAACTACTTTTGTAATGATTTTAAAAGCTAGAAAACAAAATCAGTGCTTTTCAGTTAAGTGTTTTATTTCCAGCATCTGCTTTAAGAAAATATTTCACATGACAGAAGAACTGAAGTCTGAGTCTTGTCTCAGCATTAGCCAGATGCAGGTCGAGCCAGGGTGTTTGGATCATCTCATTCACGACTACTGCATACTGCTGTGTGCTGGTCCTCACTGCTAACAGCTCAGCTCTGTCACATCACCGGTCCTCCACATGTGGAGTCAGGACACAGGAGAAGCGCAGTACGTGGACCTGTGACGGATGCCCTCCACTTCTGTGGGGCATAAGTGTTGGCTTTTGTGGGCTCTTCCCTGCCAGACTCCGGGGTAGAAAGCTGAGATTGTGAGTCTGCCTGCGTTAGTGCCATCTCCTGGACAAGCATGAGAAGAAAACATCTGTGAAACCTGATGGGAAGCAGATATATTTATTGTCTTACTGTCTTTTGCAAAAAGGAATCTGTTTCCTATCCACATCACAGAATTGTTTATCTTCACCACCTAGAATTTAGGGGTTGGTCTTTTTTCTGCATGAAATTAAAAGTATTAGGCAGGTAGTGTTTCCAGGTAATGGGAAAGCAAGTTTCTCCTTTAACAGTATTTACAGCCTTGTGACTCTGCAAACTTCACACAGGTCCCCTTGTTCCTGCAGTTAAAGTCAAGAGACATGAAATAAAGAGTGACCCAACTCCCCTGGGGTTTGAAGGTATGAGTATTTCCATCCTGCATGAAAACCTGTTCGGCAATCTTTTGATATTATTCACTGAATTCACATCTCATCCCTGCTGGTAGACGACACTGGAATCAATTAGGGGTTTGATGTCAGTTTATCTGTTTAACTGTGATAAACACAGCTTGTCACCCCCTTGCCTGTCCCCTGCACTCATGTTATATTTACCAGCTTTCACCTAGGGATGGGCCTAAATGAAAATCCCAATTCTCTGCCTGATTTGGGAATTAATGTTCTAGACTGTGATCTGGATCTGGATTTTCTGCCTGGCTTCTACCTCACTCCGTAGAGTGCAGCAGCAGGGAGACAAGGGGCTAATTTTCACCTTCACCTGCAGTCTGGCCGCTTGCATCCCTCTTCCCTTGTTAGTGTCTACACCTAATAAGAGGATCAGGAGCCGTGTGCATGGAGACTGCAGAAGAGGCTAGACTGTGCATTAATATCCATTTAAGGTGCAGTGTTTCATTTCAGCCAAGCAGAATTTCCACCTATTTTTTGCAGCAGATTCATCAGTTACTGTTTAATAAACAATACCAAAGAGTTAAACTGGGAAGTTATTCCCCAGCCACTGGGAGATCACCAGCTTCCATTGTCAGCTTTTCCCTTTACATGAGGATTTGCCAGAGAATTGGTGACATATCGGAGCTATCATCTCCTATGTCACTCCCAGTGGACGAGGACACTGGAAGAGGGGGGTTGGAAGAAACAGTTCAGAGGCAGCAGAGGAAGTAATGGTTTTGCTGTTTGCAGAATATTTCCTCTTGCCAGTGACGCCTCGCACCAGAGTTTCCCAAACTGTGGTGTTTATACCTCACTTTCCTCAATGTCAGATACTTCTGATCTCAGCATACCATGTGGCTGCAGAGGCAGAAATAGAACACTGCACTGTTCACCCAGCAATCGTTTTCCTTAATTAACATCAATATTTCTGTTTGATTCATTTGGCTGTTCTCTTCTCAGACTTACAGTTTTTCTGTGGAATGCTGCTGTCTTTTCACTCATTTGTGCTGGTCATGTGTCTCTTCTTTTATAACTGTTGGACCCCAGTCCACCTGTTTGTTAAAGAGACCACCAGTTGCAGAGGTGATACAGGAATTCACTTTGTACTGGTTGTCTGGTCACTGTTTCACCTTGAAGACACAAAATTATACTTCCTGTCACAGATGCTTTTGAGAACACCATATTGGCCCAGACTAAATGTAATACCAGTTCCACCACGAGACCCGTACCTAGATCTGCTTCACAGACAGGTAAACAAAATTAAAACATTTTTCATCTCAATTTGAGAGTGTGATATAGATTTATGATAATATTTACTTTCTTTTACTTTAAGAGATTTTTCTCTTTTAATGAATATTATTTCACGTGAAAACAATGAAAGAACAAGCTCAGAACACTAGCAGGTATAGACACAATATCCCAGATTCTGGTTTTCTGTTGGTCAGGCACAGCTGAAAATAATTCTTTTAATTGATGTCAGAGAATTTGATCTGTGTTATTTTATAGCTTGAATCAAGTATGTGAAACTTAGACTATTTCTTAGCTGAATTTCTTCTCTGAAATTAGAATAGCAATTTGTATGGAAGAGGAAGGCTGATGCATGTATTTGTAAGGAATCCTTGCTGTTTAGATTTCTGCCTTGGATGCTTCCTACAAATGACAGTAGCAAAAGATCACTGAAGCTTTGTCTAAGTGGGAAAGGAGATACTTTTTTCTTTTGGTAGCCCAACCTGTGAATTTGAATTCAAATTGCTATAGCAGTTTAAAACTAATTAGCATCAATATGTTCCTGTACATTTAGACAGTTGCTAGTATTTTGCTGGTGTGATTCACCTGATACAGAATATGAGGTCCAGTTCCATACGCTGCATGGTCTGTAACTGAAATTGTCTCTACTGTCTCAAAACTCGTTGGTATAGACCTTGGCAGGGACACTCACAACGCAGCACATGAATGTCATTTCAGAGGCTAGTTTACACCTTGAAAAGTATGGATGACCTACCCATACCTGTAGGGTTATAACTGGGGATGCTGCTCTGGTGGAAGAACTTCATTGTCTCTCATGTAACTGCATTGCAGTGGTTGGGGCAGTCACAGCACCGACGTAACAGGAGGGAGGAGAAGGGGCTGCAGAGCTGCACGACAGCGCTGCACCAACCAGTGCCTGTAGCAGGGAGGATGTGCATGGGGAGGGATTAAATAAATCAATTAATAAACCTATTTCTCCCAGATCAGATCACTTTTATGTTTATTCCCTGAACTGCCTGGCTTGGGTTTTGTATTGTCTCAGGCCAGGTTTTGTTTTGCATTGTGAATGCTGGGTTATGCATAATCCCACTGTATGAACATCTGGCTCTGTGCCTTGTTGTCAGAGCACTGCTTTGCCTTAATGAGAGCAATGGCCCACAGGCTGTAAAGAGCTTGATTCAGCATCTGCTCAGCCCAAGTCCCTGTGATTCAGCTAATGCACAGCAGGTACACTAAGCAGGAAGGCACGAGGTGATTTGACCGACTCCATTCAGCTTGCATCCGTGTGGGCTGTAGCATGCCTTGGTAGATGCAAGGTCTATTTCCTCCTAGCAGGATTGTAGTCACCCCCGTCAGAAAAGGGACAGGCATCAAGTGCGAAGGAAAGTGTAGAGCTAGATTGCCCTCTGTACAGGAGAGGCCAAGTTACCTTTCCATCATGGGAGCCTCAGGTAGGCAGGGCTAATAAGGCTCACTCTGAATTTCCCTCAGGACACATCCTCTGGGAATTGACTGTTGTGCTTGGGCTGGAAATCTCCCATTAGGTGTTTTCCAGTGGGCTGGGATGTTTTTGGGTGCAAATCGTGCAATAAAACTGCTAACAGCAGAAATATGAATGAGATCTTCTCTCCCTATCACCAAAGGTCTGGTTGTCTCTGTGCCTTGTTGTTTACCTTACTTTGTCCCTTTCTGGCACCTCCAACCTGCTCCAGGTTATAGTCGTGCAAGTTGCTGCAGTAGTAATATCACCTTAGGGTAAGGTGGAGATAAGTCATCAACCAAAATGCAATGGCTTCGGACTTCAATTCATAGATAAATGTGTGGAGGTAAGCTGGAAACCGAACGAGCATGGCCTTCTGAAAATCATGTCAGCAAAAGTTATCATTTGCTACAGCGCTTGGTCTGCATAAATATTCCTGGCCTTTGTTTTTTGTTCCTCCTGAACTGAAGACATTTAGCAATGCTAAACAGTCAAGGTATTGATGGACATGCACACCATGGCCACGCAATCTGGCCTCCCACAAATGACAGTAGGTGGAACAGGTTTTTAGAGAGAGAATAATGGCTGCAACATAATTTTTACGGCAAAATCAGGCAACAAGCTGTAAAAAGGCACAAGCAATTCAGTAAGTGGAATAGTGGGAGGTGAACCTGTGACATTTATTTTTAAAAGACCGAGTCTGAAAGAGGCTAATGACTGATAGCTAACTCTTTATCTCCTTTGAAAAGGTTGGCCCAGCAGGCAAATGCCATCTCTAGACACATTTGAAGATTTTGAAGCCATCCCCTCCAGCACAGACGAACTCTCCAACTCTTCTGACTTGGAGGAAGAGACCAACACTAACAATGTAATTCCTTTTTCAAATTACTCTGCCTTTTCCCACTGCAACCACCTCTTCTTTAAAGATCATGATTTAACCTGCAAAGTTGGGGTTTGTACCATCCTTAAGTTCATGGATGTGTGGGAAGACAGAAGATGGGAATTTTATCTGGGATGTTGAGGTACTATTCCAAAACTATTTTGTTGATCAGGATCAGGACCATAAAAAGTCACCCCTACTTGTAAGCTGTAGCTTTACCTGTATGGGTAAGTTACGAAAGTGGGGGGAAACTCTGAGCCTTTAAAAAAGTAATTTCAGACTTTTCCAGATAACTTAACCTGGTGTCACAAACCCAATTTCCATCTCAGAATAATGGCTGGCTTGTTAATTCTAAAGCCTGAATGCACAGCACAGTTTTGTCCTAAGTTCGAAAAATATTTAACCTGGGCATGATAAAAGGAATAAAAAGTGACGCAATTTCCTACAGAAGAAATCTCTTCCAGCCTGAAATGCCTAATTCAGTATTTAACTAAACTCACTCTCTTTTGCAGAGTGTTCTTTCATGCATAGTGACTATTTCTGGTATATTGTTTCATTCATTCCAGGGGACCAATCTTTTCCGGGTAGAAGGCAGTTTTGACAGCTGTTTCCCAGATTCTCTTACACTTGAGGATGGAGATTTAGTGCAGTTTGTGCAGGAAGGAGAAAACGGTCAATGGTAAGTACAGCAGAGAGACAGAATTTGATAAGTAGAACAGCCATAACGGAAAAAATGGAAAATGTTCAGAATAATGTCAAAGCATCTTCAAAATCCATCCAAATCCAGTCACCCTCTTGACCACAATGTGAAAGAGGCAGTGGGAGGCATGAACATAGAAACATCTTTGGTTAATTGCACCTGGTTGTCTTTCATCCCAAATGCTTGTGACATGAGGCTTAAGAGGACAGAAGTTTGCATAAAGGAAACAGAGGGGAATATTTTGGCTTTTGACACCTTCTAGACGGAAGGACAATTGTCAAAGACAATCCCCATAGGAAACATCAATAAAATCCCCATGCCTTCCACCAAGCTGCAGCAGTGAACCAGAGAGCATTTTAAGGCCCAAAGGCTTAGATAGAAGATGTGATTGACAAAGTGGAATGAATCTGTCCCCCTTGAGCTCACATATGTTTCCGTGTGCGTATTCTCTCTTGCTGACAAGTGAGGGTTAGGAACAGAGTTGGCTGAGCATCTGAATTCTCTTCCCATGGGTAATTTGCAGGAAAATTTGATCTCCTTGAAGCGCCCGTGCAGTCAGACCCTTCACTCAGAACTGACATGCAACTGAGATGGGAGCAAGTCCTATAGGGTGAGGTAGCCAGGAAGTGAACTAAAACCAGCCACCCTGGATGACACTTCATAGAATCATTTAGGTTGGAAAATACCTTTAAGATCATCAAGTCCAACCGTTAACCTAGCGCTGCCAAGTCCACCACTAAACCATGTCCCTAAGCAGCACATCTACACATCTTTTAAAAACCTCCTGGGGTGGTGACTCAACCACTTCCCTGGGCAGCCTGTTCCAATGCTTGACAACTCTTTTGGTGAAGAAATTCTTCCTAATACCCAATCTAAAACTCGCATGGTGCAACTTGAGGCCGTTTCCTCTTGTCCTATTGCTTGTTAATTGGGAGAAGAGGCTAACACCCACCTCGCTACAACTTCCTTTCAGGTAGTTGTAGAGAACAATAAGGTCTCCACTCAGCCTCCTTTTCTTTAGGCTAAACAACCCCAGTTCCCTCAGCCACTCCTCATGAGACACGTGCTCTTGACCCTTCACCAGCTTCGTTGCCCTTCTTTGGACACGCTTCAGCAACTCAGCACTCTTCTTGTAGTGAGGGGCCCAAAACTGAACACAGTATTCGAGGTGCAGCCTCATCAGTGCTGAGTACAGGGGCACAATCACTTCCCTAGTCCTGCTGGCCACACTATTTCTGCTACAAACCAGGATGCTATGGGCCTTCTTGGCCACCTGGGCACACTGGTGGCTCATATTCAGCCGGCTGTTGACCAACTGTCCTTTTCTGCTGGGTAATTTTCCAGCCACTCTTCCCCAAGCCTATAGCATTGCATGGGGTTGTTGTGACCCAAGTGCAGCACCCGGCACTTAGCCTTGTTGAATCTCATACAACTGGCTTTGGACCATTGATCCAGCCTGTCCAGATCCCTCTGTAGAGCCTTCCTACCCTCTTCCTACCTAGCAGATCAAGACTCCCGCCCAACTTGGTGTTGTCTGCAAACTTACTGAGGGTGCACTTGATCCCCTCATCCAGATTGTTGATAAAGTTATTAAACAGAACTGAGTCCTGGGGAACAGCACTTGTGACCGGCTGCTAACTGGATTTAACTCCATTCACCACAACTCTTTGGGCCCGGCCATCCAGCCAGTTTTTTACTCTGGAAAGAGCACGCCTGTCCAAGCCATGAGCAGCCAGTTTCTCCAGGAAAATGCTGTGGGAAACAGTATCAGAGACTTTACTAACATCTAGGCAGACAACATCCGCAGCCTTTCCTCATCCACTAAGTAGGTCACCTTTTCGTATTTACAGCAAGGGGGATGGACAACATGAAAGATTCAGTTTCTTCAGCTCTGAATTTGGCCCAGCATCTCAAACACAGGCCAAGGCCACTGCTTCCTTGCCACACAGTCTGTTTGCAGGTGATCTTATTCTGGGATACTGGGTCACCATCTGACACTGCTGAAACGTAGTCACTGGCTACCTGTAAGACTTCCCTGGGTCCTCTGCCTTTTTCCTTAAAAAAATACCTGCCCAGCATACACCTCTAAGAAACACAAGCCAGGGAAAGGAAAAGTAGGGATATTCACTGACTCTTCTCTGAATTTCAGGTTAGTGAAGAAACTGGTCTCTGAGAAAAGCGACTGGGTTCCTTCCAGTATATTGCAGCCAGCAGAGGGGGACAGTAACAACATAATTAAGAACAGCAATGCAGGTAATAGAGGAAATGTATTACTGGCATTTATTTTTTTTTCATCCTAAAAAAGGGTGTGATAAAAAGGATGTTACAAACAGTGCACTTTCTCTATTAAAGTACTCAGCCTGAGTGTATATCTGTGCTACAGTCTCTGGTGTGATGCAGCTGAGCTAGCCTGAAATTTGGTGCCTTACCTGTCAGAGCTCGTTAGGCATAGCAGCTTACCTTGGCATGGTTTAATTGTTTTCGCCTTCCCAGACAGGATTTGAATCTCCCACCAAACTTCTGTGGCTACCAGTACGCAGGCTGGCTACTTTACAGCTAGCCCAAATGTGTCATATGGCAAGGTGTGTTGTAACTGCAGGATAGCTTTCATCCTGACAGAGGTAATGTTTGGATTTAGATCAGCATCAGGGCTGTGGTTCTGGTCTAGGTTTGAAAACATTAAAATTTCATGAACCATTACTGCTTTCATCATATTTCACTGCTGGCTCCAAAGGCTGGAGGAAGGGCTGCTCTGGCGAGATTTCAGCCAAATCAGCACTAAAAGTCGTCCTTTCTTCAGCTTTGGTTCTGACCTAACACCTAAACAGGTTGCACTGGAAAAGCTGAATCTCAGCAACTCTGCAGATCAAAGGTTTACAATTTTAGATTAATTTTTGCCCATCCTTAAAGATAATTTACCAAAATATGTCCTGCTTTTCTTCTGGTAACAGAAGAAAGCAAAATCTGGCACAGCCATTCCCTGGGACCTGCAACAGAGAGCTACCAGCATTTTATTCTGAGTTACTGGTTTCTTTTGAAAAAAATTTTTTTTTTGGTCAGTTTGTAAAAGTGGAGAAAACTCTTTTTGAAAGTTAACCGGGATTCTTTGCTGTGGTTTAAAGCAAGTTTGGTAATTGCCGCTCCTTCACCTCCACCAGGTCAGTTCTGTTTTCACCCTCAGTGCCTAACTATGGCTCTCATTTCTTTGGCATGTCTAATGCTTCAAAAGAAAAATAAAACCACACACATCACAGTTAGTTACATGCCAAAAGAGCCTCCCTTGCCTTTAATGAAGGAATTAGGAGAGCGGTAGAATTGTGATTATTTATTTTTTATTTTATTTCAGGCTTTTATCAATGAACCTCAAGACTGTAGATGGGAAATCCTTTAGACGTGTTGTAGTGACAATGCCCATGTCCTCCTTTTCAGACACGTACAATGATTCCTGCAGCACAGCCTCAGTAGAGTCAGATACTAAGGAAAGCGAGGTGACCAAAAGCTTCCCAGCAGAACAGAGGGCTGGCAGCTGAACAGCAGGACCAGCCTTCCTCAGGACCCCATCCATCTCTGTTTATTTTGGGTGGACACTGGATCAAAGTTGCCTTTCTCACAATCTCTGAACAAGGTTCATAATTCACTAAAACTTTATCAGCATGAACAGATGAGAACTGTGGTGTCCACCTGGCAAGCTGGGAAAAACAAACTTGAAAGGAGCATTAAACATCCAGAAAGCATCAAAACTCACCTTCAGTATTAGAGGAGAAAAATGCTTCTCGCATTGATTATCAAACTGTTTCAGAAGATGTGGCCTAAATTAGGTCGGCAGCAGAGCTGAAGAGTTACTATGCACACACCTTTTGGCAACTTTGCTTGAACACCGAGTTACTGCAGAGGGACACATGCATGGTTACAAGTTCTTGCTCTACCATGGGGTCACCTGGAGGTTTTTCCATTTGCTTGCCTCTGGCTGTGCCTTCCCCGTCCTCCTTAATTCCAGCTGATACATCACAAATGTGCCCTTTTTGCTGATGGTCAAGACCAAAACCATCCCATTTTAGGGTGGCTGTGGAAAGGAAACTTCTGACTTGGACTATCAGAGAGGCTTCATGCAGCAATGACGTGACTACTTTTGCAACAGCACAGTGAACGACCTGCTGCACGTAGCATATGTTGGGATGATGCAGATGGCAACTCCTGCATATGAAGTGGAGGTGCAGGGCTTAGCAGGGAAGCAAAGATGCGTGACAGCTACTGTGACAAAGAACATGTTGAACTCTTTTTACAATACAAGTAATTTCTCTGCCCCCTCTGCAGTCTGTGGTTGCTGGGTCACAATCCTTCGCATTTGGTGCCGAGAATTCAATTGAATGCCATGTAATGTCATATGTTTGAGTAGACTGCATGCTTTCTTTGTGTGCTGGGCTATGGAGTAGATACATTTCATCCCCCTTTGGAATACACTTAAGCATTGCAAATAGGCAGTGAGCATTAGATACGCCAATGAGTGGATAAAGTGTTGTTGTTACATACTTCTTTCCAGGACATTTGTTTAAAGGACTGTACCAAATCTCTGCCACATAAGGATGTAACGTATAATATAAAGTGATTACAGATGCTATTATTCCTATACAAGCCATTAGCTCATTTAGAGCAGCTGTTAAGGCATGAAGACATTTTGATGGTAACTGGGTCTTAGGTCCCACAAAAGCTGCTAATACTTTAGTAAAGATAAGTATTGACTAAGGGTTGCAAACAGGCAAAGATCAGCCTGGTAAAAATGATGCTAGAAGCTCAAGAGTGAGTGACTGGCTTTCACTATTAGGGATTTTTTTTCAACTCTGAGACTAGTGGTGCTCTATGTAAATAACAAAGGGATTGAAAGCACTAAAAATGGAGATGAAGCAAAACCAAAACCCACCCTTTAGTAATTGAGCCTCTGAGCAAAATAGTAGGAGTCTGTATCATTTCTGCTATCATCTTTGCAGGGACCCAAATGTTTTTCTTTGTGTCTCAGTGGAGGCTGGCATTGCAAATATCGTAGTGTGTGAGTCAGGATAGCTGTGAAGCAGGTAGATAGTCCCATTCAAGAAAAAGCCTTGGAGTAGGTAAAGACTTATTCAGATTTTGTTTACCTATGAAGGCTTATTGGTTAATTATGAATTGCACTGTGGTGGTTAATTCCCATGGTTCTATCCCTCAATATCTAAACTCTGTGATTTCTGATTTTTTCCGTTCATGACTAAAGGACCTGAGAGCTCTGTACCTTTTTGGAAGAAAATTATGTCCTACAGAGATAAAAGCTTGTCTGTTTTGTGCTGGTCATTTACTTTAAAAATGACACATGGGCACTCAGGAACATGAATCCTGTTAGTCTACTGTAGTTATGAGCATCTTGAGGGAAGAACTGATTCCTTTCAGTCCCCTAAGGAAATATGCAGTGATGTTTTCTTGTAGTGCAATTATTTTATCCTCTCCCTAAAAAGAGTTAATTTTGGTTTCTCTATTACTTTCAGTAATTTTTGCACAGCCTAGTAACAGTGCTTCTGTCTACCCCTGCCCTAAGCATAGGAGAGGAAAGGGGTAGAGAGCTTTGATTGCACATTAATGAATATAGCAAGCTTTTGTGTGTGTGTGTGAGAGAGAGATGGGGAAGAGTTACCCTGGATATATGAAGCTGCCAAAACTAGGACTTGTGACATTGCTGACAGATGGAAAGATGCAGTCTTGCGCTTTGGAGTTTCTTTGGAGGAATCTCATTCTAACGGTGAAATGGCAGTGGGAAGTCTCTGAACTGAAGATGGAAAATTAGGTATTGTCAGTTCATTTCCTACCTCTGCTGTGCGCCGGGTGACAGTGTGCTAGTCCTGTATCCCCCGCTGCCTCCGTATCTTCCTGTAAAATGGGAGCTATTGGATTTCCATGTGTTGAATTCTCATGCTAAATTTTAGCATGTATGCAAAAACTGGGGACCCTCCAGGGGAGGGCAAAGCATTCAACCCCCTGTGTCCCGCTGTGCCCTCCATGAGCATCAGTGCTGGCATCCTGTGGGGCAGTCCAGAGCTGGAGCAGAGAAGAGGAGTGCTGCAGAAGTGTCTCCTCTCTCCCAGCTCACCATCTCATCGTGACAACTCCAAATGTATGGGCTGGATTATAACAATTCTCCTCCCTACTCTGCTTTTGAAAATTATTCTTTTTTTTTTTTTTCCCCCCTCAAATCTCATGTTTTATCCTGTTGGACGAAAGTTTGATTCATTCCTGCACCATGAATGCCCTGAGGATGGTAAGTAACTCACAGCCACGGGGCAGTGTGCAGCAGTGTCGCACTCCAATCTCAGCGGTCTTTGGGAGCTGACTGTATCACCGCTATCCTTGGACACTACTGAACCTAAGCAGGGAGCCCACAACCATTAATTGTCTCTTTAACCTTCCCGCAGTGCCGCGAGCCAAAGGCAGCTGCCTGTTTCTGTCTCCACTTTCCAAACTCAGACCACACTGCAGCCATTGCAGCTGCTGCTGGGGAGTAAGCGGGGCCCTTTGCCTGGTTGATGCCTGCGGTGCAAACGTCAGTGAGACAATGCCACACTGCTGGTTTGCTTTTTTAAAGAATGACGTTCAGTGACAGATCAGGCTGCTGACAGGTCTGAGAGCAGCCGGCAAGAAGTAACCCTCTAGCTTTGCTGATGAGACAAAATAGGGTTTGATGACTTCTTTTTTTAATAGTAGACAGGATGGTCTTTTAAATAGTGTATTTCTGTCAAGCAAGGTGATAATTAAGGGAATGACTCTCCATGTACAGTCTAGAATATGATTATGTCCAGCAAGACTAATGTGTACGTTAAGGTATATTTATTCTGTATGTAGGTCTTTGACACCATCATTTTCAGGTAGATGGACCTAAAAATCTTAGTTTTCAAATATGGATCTCATTTCAGTGTTGTTTAGAGACAATATAGTGACCAGAAAGTCATTTAAAAGTAATGGTTGCTACTAAGTGTCAGTTGTAGAAGAGACAAGGTCCAAGGTAAATGTATCCTGTAGCAGCACTTGGGGTTGAGCATCATGCCCTTACTGCTTGACCAGCGAGTCCGTGCCAGCTGCCTGGCTGTTCTCTCTGGGTCTGGACTTGTGAGATCTGCGCTCTAGGCTGAGGTTTTGACTTGGATCTCCTCCCTCTGCCTTGCTGCCATCTTCTGTGAAACCTGCAGAAACTTCACATCCTCGAAACTCTGCCCTCTGCTCAGTTGGGTGTAGTTGGGCAACAGACTCCTTCCTTACTGGTGGTAATGACAACAGATAGACAGGCATTTGCCATGATACACAAGTCTTGCTTTTACTAAACCAGGCCAAGATGTAATCAGGCCTGATCCTCTCCTTCTCTCATGTCTAACCCCACTGGGTGGAGAATCAGACCAATGGTCACTGTCTTGATCATAAAAGGCTGCGGCCAATTAATGTCTGAACACTGGCTTTTCTTGCCAGTGACAACAAATCTGTGTGTGTGTCTTATATTCTGGTTGTGTATGTGATGAAAAGCCATTTTATTATCCATAATTTTCTTAGGCTTGAGATTTCAAACAGGATTGGGTATGAGAACGGCCATGCGCTTCCTTTCCAAAAATACTCAAAGCCTGACTTCAAATATATATATGATTAGAAATATATAAGAATAAGAAGAAAAAAGAGCCAAATTGTGTATTTCTTCTTGCAACTGGAGCTGAAATAGCTGCTAAGATTTTGTCTCCCCAGCTGAGAGTTGGTACAGTTTGTTTTTCTTACATATTTTCCATGGTGTTGATAATGATGTATTTGTATATTGTGACTGATGAGAGATAATCAGACCGGGAAAGAGCACAGAATTACCTGTCCTTTTTTTTTCCAGTCAAGACAGAATGTATGAATTTATTACAAGAAAAAAGTGTACAAATGAATTTCCTGTAATTAGGCCATTCTGACCTGTGTAGAACCACACTTTGTTTGAAATTTATAAAAACTATGACAAGTACAAAACATTGTTGTTGATTTCTCTATACGAAGTAACAAGTCAAATGAGCTGTCTTTCTATTCAAAATAAATATCAGTAAAGGCACATCATCACAGCTGAAAAAAATCCACACATCTGTCCAATATAACTTTATTTGTCCAGCACACGTGTCACAAAAGGCACAAGTGTTTTTTATCCTTTACCCATCTCCCTTAGTCATGTTCCTGAATCGCTGGGACTCTCAGGAGAGTGCAAAGGGTCACGCAGACAGTTCAGAGTTGCGTATGCTCATGCTGCAGCCATAAGGCAAGAAAGTTGTACGATAACTTTATTATAGTTAACGCCTAAGATACCTGCATACCTTTGGCTACCAGGAGTTTATTAGGGAGCACTAACTGACCCAAATGCATGTTGTAGATCATATAGAAGGGCAAGCAGGTAAAAATGAGAACGTAGAAACACAATGCAAATAGAGAGCGCAAAATAAATTGGAACTAATTTCAGCTGGTATCCAGAGTTCTGAGGGCAAACTTCACCCCACTTGAGTTTTCAAGGCATTGACCTTATCATGTTACTGCAATACAATATCGGCATGAGAAAATGAAGAATTAGGACCACACCACTTCCCAGGTGTGGGGCTTGGCTTGCTTTGTTCCCCTCCACCAAGCAGGCCCCATGGCAAAGGCCCAGGGCTGGAAACCCAGCCGCAGGCGTGAGCAGGCGTAACGCGCTGCTGTTGCAGATCTCTAGCGCGTGGCTCCGCACGCCGGGACCTGCCCGCGCAGCTCCTGTCCCGGCCTGGCGCGGTTTGCAGGAGGCACTTCGCGGGACACAGCTGGGGCGTTGATACTTCTGAGGAGTGTGTTTGGACGCAGCACTAACGGTGAGCCAGCGCGGCTGATCCACCTTCAACGAGCTCGGTCCCTGGAGCAGGACTGAACCCGCCAGCAAAGGCTGCCGACAGTCCCCGGCTGGGACCAGAGCCCGTCTGGGGCTTTGCTCAGCCCTTTCTCGCTTTTAGCAGGTCCTCTGCAGAGGTGGCCCAAGATCACACCTCTCCCTTCTGTGCCTTAACATAAAAGATCGAGCTTGGCCCTAAAGCAAGTACTTTTTAAAAGAACACAGGGAAGTACTGATTACAGGTTGTAACCCTCCACTGGGTCTGCACCAGGTTATCAAAACTGGGGAGAGATGCACGAAGCTTTACGTGGCCTTGCAGAGCTCTAGGTCTCAGCTGCTGAGTGAGAGCCTGTCCTTCCCCCAGTTAGCTCAGCAGTCCTGTTTTCATTTTATTTCCTAACCATCATTTATTTCCTTCTGTGGTAGTTTACAGACGAGAAGTGTCGGTCTCCCCCTCTCTCTCCACCTCCTTTCCAGCCATGTGACTGAGCACTCCCTGCATCAAATGAAACTTTTCAGTCCCCAGGAAACCTTGATTTCCTTTCCGCCCGCTCCACAGTGAGAAGCAGCGTCTCTCAAACCTGCAGCTGTGCTGGCCATGGGGAGGAGCGCAGGGCAGTTCATCTTGCTAACCTTCGCCTGTGGTGAGTAACATCCTCCACCGTTTCTGTGAGAACAATGAGATGATAGATTATACCAGTTTTGTTTCCCTGCAGTCCGGACAGCACCTAACAGACTGAAAACCTTCAATAGTTTTGTTGCTAGCACTAAGGGTGCTTTTAATAAAGTCCCACTGCTAAGAAATAGCTATAACTACATTTAATTGCAGCTGGCATAAGACAGTCTGATGTTTTCTTGTGTTCTTGCACTCTGTGGTGACATAAACTCTGACTGTGTGATGGAGTAAGCTCAAAATAGTATGAGAAGCAGGCTTTTTTGGGCTAGCTTTTCTTAATTAAAAATAATTCTGAGACCAGCAGAACTGACTGGGGGTCCTGAGTGAGGCAAGCAGAAGAAAAACTAAGGAAGTGTTGCTCGAGTCATTCATCTGCATCGCGAGATGCAGAGCATGACCAGGAAAGCAAGAGTGGGGCGGGGGGCTTGGGGAAGGCGGAGGCAGGCTGGGGCTTAGCTCAACGATAAACCAGACCAAAGTCACCGTTCTGTCCTTAACGCTGCTCTGTGAAAATCTGGGGAGCTAGCCTGGTCAAGGATGTGTCCCAGCATGTGAGGGCATCCCTCAACACTCGCAGCAGCACAAAATCAGCCAGGTGAAGGACAGAGCGTGACTTAATCAGTGGAATGGTTGAAGGTCTGAGCTTGCTGGTGGGGCGCTGGGTTTCTGCGGTGTGTTTTGCTATCGGCCCACAGGGATCACACAGGCAACAATCCCCGACTCCCTCCCAGCCCCGCAGCGGCGGTGCAGGGAGCTGGGAAACAGCCCAGGGACTTGGCCACATGCAGGTCCTGCCGTATCTGCTCTGCTTTCCCACACCTGCTTCACAGCCTGCATCTGCTGAAGTACCCCAGAACGTATACAGGAAAGGAGAACGAGATCAGACTGAGAGAAATAACACTAATAACTCAGCGGTCATCAAGGATCTTTTTGACCAGGAAGAACTTGTTTCCTCACCTCTTTATCCATTTTGATAATTCCTTTAGTAATTTGCTGTGATGCTTCATTAATGCCACAAAATCAAGTCTTTCAGTGCAGATAGCGAGTTAAACATAATTAAAGGTGAAGGGATAAAGTCTGATGTGTTGGAGGGAAACTTTGACAGTACTGAAACCTCTCAGAAAATCTTGGTGCTTTTCCAGTTCCTCAGGGACCCAAACCAAAGCACCCAGAGCCGGGAAAAGTGTTCTCAGTGGTTGTAGGAGCCGCGTCAGGTTTTCATGTCGACACAAAATCAGTCAGCTAAACACAAGCATTTCTTCTGGGCAGTGTAAAGCGGAACGAACCTGCGGGGCGGCCGAGCAGCATGACTGTGTGGTTAGACAAGATGGGGAAAAAATCCCCAGCGAGAATTTTTTTCACCCCCCCCCGCCAGTTACAGGAAGGCGGCCTGAGAAACGCTACAGCCAGACCACAGCAGTGCGCGCTCCGCTGCCCGCCGCAGCGCCCGGGAGCAGGGCAGTGATGTTCCTTTGCTGGCCACCAAAGCACGAAAGCGGGGTCTCCAGGCCCAGATTTGGGACAGTGAGTTTCTGAGAGCTGACCTGATCCTTTTCTGAGCTTTGTCCCGAAGCGTTGCGTGCACGGAGGCTCGCTGGGCAGAAACGCAGCCCTTGGCAACTGTAACACACAACTTCGAAGCCGAGGTGAGACAAAGGGATTGCAGCTACTTGCTCCAGGAAGGTACACGGCAGGGAGCACGCGTCCCTTGAGCAAAATGTTGGTCATATGAAGTTTTGAGATGGCCTTGTAGAAAAAACAGGCAGAGACCAAGAGAGGGATGCGGAGCTGCAACTCATTGTTGCTCCGCGGCCTCGTTTGCCGGCAGAGCGTGAAAAGGGCTGCGGTGCGGGCAGCCATGCAAGCGGCTCCTTTGCCGAGCCGTGCCAGGCTCCCCGAGAGGCAATGCTGCAACGCTGAAGGACACGTGGTGAAACCTCCTAAGCTCTAGTTGGAGGGTACGTCAGGCACCCCATGAGCCTACCTGCCCCTTCGCACAGCAGCGCTACCGAAGCACCTCCAACAGCCACTCAAGAACAAGACCATTAGGTGCAACCGGGCAGCAATCCTTACCAGCCCTGGGAGCTCATGTGGCCAAATGCCTTTTGAGAAGATGACCCAAACCAACAGGTTTAGCAGCATGGCTGTGCCCCAACAGAGGCTCCAAAATGCTGGGGAGAGCCATGGGAGGCTGGAGGACCGGTCTGGCCAGGTCACCATGGGCCACCCCAAAGATGTTTCTGACTTTACCCCTCAGTGACCCTGAACATTCCTCTAGTGAAAAATAGTTAGGTTGAAATGACCTTTTGGGGAAAATGAAGTTTCATTTAAAAGCTATGGGTGTCATCCAAATGTTAGTGAAATAATGTTTCTCTCCACATCTGTAAGGTAAGTGTTATCTGGTCAGAAATTGAAACCAATCTGTTAACTATAAAGCAGGAAGTACTGACTATTTAAGACTTGTGTAAATTTAAATATGGGTTGGTTTGCAATCTTATAGGGGAAAAAAGTGAAAATTGCAACTTCTTCTTTTTTGGTTTTATTGTGCCGATACACTTAGATGCAACTACCTATAGCTGGTATATGGAAACTGCTCTGATTTTCCACCGGCACAGAGAAGGAGAGAAGTTATTTGTTTTTCAGCTCTGCCAGCAGGTGTGGTAAAGTCTAGGGGAAAGTGAGAAAATGAATGAAAGAATCATACTTATTATGGCATTTTTAGGTTCCTTCTGATAAAATTCACAATCGGGGGATCTGTCCTGTCATTTTTGTGGCTTTTCAACTGCGTCAGGTCGCAATTCTTTGATAGTAACAGCTACACTGGCAGTCTGTATATTCTGTACAGCACAGAGGTGAAACCCAGGCAATTTTAGGAATATGGAGTACACATCTACGCTTCTGCTCTTCTCTAGCATAGCCATTTTTAAGGGAAACTTGTGGTGTGGGTTCAGATTTGTACATCTGTTCTCATTTCTTTGGTTTTGATCTTGAATTTGATCCAAAACCCAGTAGGTTTTGTTATTCTTATTTAGTTTATCTGTATCCTAAAATGGTGAGATTTTGTGAATTCAGCTATTGCTGCAGATCTCTCTTCATGCTGAGTGAAAAGAAATAAGAAAAGGAAGAAGAGCTTGTGAGATTTCAGCCATTTCCACTCTGAATGTGCCTCTGGCCTTAATAAATCCTTAAATACGAATCTCAGCAACCTGCCTGCCACAAAACTTTGACATCAATTAATGAGAAATTTCTTTGGAAACCAGCATACAATAAACTTCTCAGACAACATGTTGTGACATCCTTCGTGGAGCTGTACTCCTAGGAATATAAGCTGTCTTGGACTTTTGGGTCCCTTCTATCTAGAAACTGAGACTCAAACTCATCTTTGTCCTCCAGCAAATGTAGGCAGTAAAGCATTTAACTACACCTGAAGCTTCATGCAAATCAAAGAATTCATATCTGTCAGTGATTTATGATTTCTTTTAGCTTGACCTTGTCTTTACAGAGTCTTGTTGCATACTCATAATCAAAGACTCAAGCAGAAGAGTTGTGACCTTCATCTATTCTACAATGTACTATTCTCACTTCTTCTTCACCTCATTATTTACATTCAGGAGCCAGATATTTTCTTTTCAGTTCTGCAAGGGACATGTTTCTGTAAACGTTATAAGATGGAAGCGTAATTTTGGTGCTGTGACTATTTTCAGATGCGGTCCAAACCAACCCTGGATGCTGTACCCTGAAATTTGTTTCTCGTTGCTGAAAGCCCATCACTAAGAGGGCTGGTCGTTCCTTGTTTGGAGCATCCTCTTGGGTACCTTCCAGGAGGAAGAACTTCAGGGTTCGAGCTGGCATGGCTACAACAAAACCATAAATAACTATCTGGAATTTCCCTGTCTCTCAGACTGGTTTCCCAGTTTTCCCAGACTTGCATCACTGTAAGACCATTACACTGCCTCACTTCCTTCACACCTAAAAAAATGTTCCCTTTCCCCACACTTTGTTGGTAAGTAACCAACCACCCCTTCACCTGTTACACCCACTACATCTTCCTTAGACCTTGATAATTCACCTCTAGCAAATCTTGCTGTACTATTTCCTGCAAGGGAATTCTTGTGCTGCCTGGGGATTGTGCAAGGTCTGCTCACACCTCCGGTATCCTCTCGCTTCTTCAGCAGTAAAAGCAGCATGTGGGGAGCTGGGAGCCAACGTGCTTCCACTGCAATGGGTATCTTCAGAGGTGTGAAGATTGGGGGAGTGGTGAAAAGTTATGGATAGTCCTACAGCATGTCTGCTTCCACCCTCCTATCACGACTGGAGCCAAGCGAAGAATAAAATCATATCACTCGATAACAAAATCACTGCAGTTATGTTGTGGGTAGCAGCAGAAATGTTAAAGGTAACTACTGACTGACTTGTTTCTTTGCAGCATTTTCCTCCTGCTTTGCTGAAGTGGCCCTGGGGGTCGAACAGTCTCCAGAAGCCATATCCTTCCACCATACAGCTACTTCTGCTCAGCCGCTTTCACTTTATCATTCTTCACCCCACCAAGGTAACGCAGTTCATTTTAACAGCACAGGCTCTCTTAAAACAACATCCGTAACAGCTGTGCAGACAACAGACCAGCTCCAGGTAACAACAGCACCAGGCCATCACTCGACAGCTCAGGCAGGAGCAACCACCATACAGGTGACCAGCCAGGAATCTCCTACGGCGGTATCCACGTCAGCAGACAACACAACTGCAGCTGGTCAGGCTACAACCCGGGCAATGGAAACAGTTACACCTGCAGTGAAGAACACAACTGTACACCCTATGTCCTCAACCAAGCAAGACAGAACACATGTGAGCACAGAGGTGACAGCAGCAGCCACAAACACAACCACAAAACATACAACACCACATACACAAATGACAGCTGCTGCCTTAACTGCTACAGCCACCACCATGCAAACCACAAAGCCCACCACAGGGTCAGGAAATCAAACAACAGCGCCTAAAGGTCCAACAGCCACAGCTGTGACCAACACAACAACCATTCATCCAGGGACTCAAACAACCATCCCATCTACTACAACAACAGTGAGACCCACTCCTGCACCGCGGCCTTCTCCCATCCCCACTGGCACATACACCGTTTCCACCGGGAACAGGACCTGCATCAAAGCAGTCATGGGTTTGCAACTGATGGCTGAAAACACACAGGAGGTAAGGTGGAAGCACTACAAGGCTGAGCTTTGTAATGACTGTCTCTTCATTAGCTGTAATTTATTCTTCTTTTTTCAAAGCAATTTTCAGAAGTTAGCTTGTGTGATAAAAATAAGCGGTTTGCTACCAGTTCGAGGCCTTTTCTGTGCCGCAGTATCTCAGCTGTTGTACTTTGGCTTGTGTGATGATGTCAGTGGGACCTACGGGTGCGTTCTTTTCTCAGCGATCTGTCTGCGGCAGCAGTATTTGGGAGGGAAGGTCAGGCTTCAGTGTTATTTGTGTTTCTCAGAATGGGAGACTAGTTGAAATCTGAATTGACTTCAGTGAAGGGCCTGACACCGCGAGTCGCAATGAAAGCAAGAAATTGTCAAGTCTCAGACTTGGATTTAGAGGTGGGTTGTCTTGATGCTGACACGTGGATATTTTAGGGATCATAGGAACTTCAAGGCTGCATCAGAGCGGTGGGGCTGATCGCCTCTCCTAGCAGTGATACGCTGTGAGTGATTCAGCAAAAGATGTCATAAAACCCAAAATGGTGATTATGTCCCTCAGAATTAAGGTTTTGCAACCTCCATTGATACAATATGTGGGGTTACATCCTCAGGTTCTGGAGTTTATATGCCTCAAGCCATCCCCATTAGAAATCCAAACATTCTTGTTTGTCTGGAGTCTGAATATTTCTAAGATGGGATGAGTATATAATGTTGGTGAAAGTAATTTTCACAGAAGCAGAACCATTTAGGTTGGACCAGACCCTTAAAATCATTTAACCTAACCGTAAACCTAACACTGCCAAGTCCACCACTAAACCATGTCTCTAAGCACCACATCTACACATCTTTCATCCCTTGTCCTGTCTGAAGCCAGGCAGGGAGCGTTGTTCCCCACCTCACCAGACCACAGTGAGACGCTTATTACGAAAGGTGTGTATGACATGAGACTGAAGGAGCCAAACTGTGTATTCAGGGCCCCAGAGCTCTCCTTTCAGACCACAACGTGGCTTGGCTGATGCCGGAGATGAACGGTGCAGGACATAATGAGGAGGCTGGGGTGATACAAGGAGCAACAAGTCAAAGCCAATCTAACCACTGCCTGCCTCTGTCTTGATCTTTCCTTCGCCTTCAGGCATCAGTTCCCACTGCTCCCTCTTTTTAAATTACCACTGGTGTTCATCTGACCCTGCTCTGAATCATCTCAGTTCACTGAATGAGCAGAAAATTATTATTTTCTGCCAGCTTAGCACACTGGAACAGCTGGGTGCTGTGTCAGACAAGTGCTAGTGGTGGTTTACGAGTGGGGAATGACCCCAGCAGCCAGCAATTAGGCTGCCGCCGCCACCGCCCTGTTCGTCTGGCCACACAGAGCCTGCCTGAAAACCAAAAAGGCAGCTGTAAATCTCTGTGTGCTTCTTATTAAGTTTTCCCCCCCTCTTCATCAGCAGCCCTGAAATGTCTCTTCTCTCCACAGAAGCGGATGGAGTACATGGCTGTCAACCCCAACGCGACACAGACATCTGGCAGCTGCGGGACGGTGCGGTCTGAGCTGAACATAACTTTCAGTGGAGGGTTTATAAACTTCACCTTTGTAAAGGTAATTGTTGCATTTAGAGGGAAGGAGTGTTTTAGATTGGGAAGCTGGAACTTAGGCTGCCTTTGATCCAGCTTGTGCTGTGGGAAAAGGCATTTCATCCATCTCTCTGCTAGTTTTCCACTTGCATATAAGGCACGACTACTCCTTCCCAGGAGGCTGGACTCATAGAACCATGGATTAATTCAGGGTGGAAAAAATCTTTGGAGGCCACCTGGTCCATCCCCCTACTCAGAGCAGGACTAGCTTCAGTGTTAAATCATGTCTTGTCTAGTTAAACTTCCAATTTGGAAAGGTTCGTATGTGCAGTGAAGGGTAAGTACAGTGCTGTGCCATCCTTTGATAGAAAGTGCTGGAAAACAGTGTTAAAGCTCCCCATCTAGCAAGATGAAATCTAGAAATAGCCTCAAGCAAAATCTGCATCTCATTTTTACATTGATAAAAATCTAGCGGGAGGGAAGGCCGGCTGTGCTGTTTGCACTGGAGCGGGACGGAGGGAATGGCTTTGGTTCTGGGGTCCCTGCCCAGGAAGGAGGTGTGTGTGCCGCAGCTCCCGCTCACACTGCCAAGCTGCTCGTACGAAATGGCGCCTCAGGGGCCGCGCGAATGCAGGCGAGGTTAGTTATTTGTTTCCCATAACTGCCAAGTACCGCAACTGCTCGGCCAAAGCCAGCTTGATAAATCCAAAGGGCAGCCTCCGCAGCTGTAAGTGCCCAGGAGCCGCAGCCCATCCACAGCTGAAGGGGCCTAATTTCATCTAATTTCTGAGTGGAAAATTCCAAACAAGTGAACAATAACAACAAAATCGTAGATAAGTGCCCTTAAAATGCACTACATCAGGGAGACTTATAAGTACACACAGAAACTTGGGCAAGAGAGAGGCCCTGCTTACATAGTGGGAAAATGAGCTTTCTTTTTGATATCCTGTTTATTGATAAATGGTCCCCACCGGGACCGCATCGTGTGTGGATGAGGCTTTAACATAAGCTACCGAGAGCGCTGCTGCTATTATAACCACAGGAGAAAATGGCTGAGTGCAGCCATCCTCTTGCTTCCTCAGACATTTACGCGGTTTACGTATTTTGGGAGGCAGCATGCAGTACTATTTATCTGAAAGCTAATACAGGCTGGGTGGTGATGCCAGCAGGGCTAAAGACAGAAGTTAATACTGTGTATAAAGTCACTAATGGGCAGGGAGGAATGCGGCACGGGCTGGATCCCATCAAACTCCGACTTAGGTAACATGCATTAAGGCCATGTCTGGGAGCTCCACAGAAGTTCAGAGCTGCATCTGGCCGTCCCTGCTGATCTGTGTCCTTCAATTAATTAAGCCAAAACGTCAATCTTACAACCTGGTTCCAAGCTCAAATTGGCGACAATTAAGAAAAGTACAAATGGTTAATCAGTCATTTCCACAAAGTCCAAGATGTGACAGCAAATTATACCACATCTGTGTCATTAATGCTTGAGCAGAGAAAAGATTTCAATTAATAATTATCTTGATTTTAGTTTATGGCAGAAAGTTTTTGAAAACCTACAGAGGAAAAGTGAGGTAAAAAATCAAGGGGCTGTTTTAAAACAAAGGTTCAGTTCAGACCGTGAGTGTTTGCTTTAAATGTGTGCTTCCTGCAACAAGGGGAGCATTTTCTGTGTTACAAGGATCCTTAGAAAAAGTCTGGTGATTCGAGTACCCATGAAAGACCCAGCTCACAGCAGAGCTAAGGAGAGTGATGTGAACCTTTAGGAGGTACTTGACCTGTCTTGCTCTGAAAAACATGGTTATTGGCACAGCATTAGACAATCCTCCCTTCACTTAAAGATAAGCCTCAAGAGTGTAGCAGGGCTCGGCTCAAACTTCTTTGAAATTCAAGTTAATAAGAAATCATTTTGCTGCTGTTTTTTGTGTGTTTGGCCCCCACAGCCCCTCTAACTACTTTGAACCATGAGTGCTCCAGTGATGGCACTTCTGATTTTCACCGGTGAAAGAGGAGCTGGGTCAGGCCCTGGGGCTGCGGTGCTGGTGCGGGGCAGTGGGAGGTGAGCGGCTGGCTCCGCACTCCCCACTGCCAGCTGCTTTTTGCAAAGAACTTGAAAAAAGGAAGTTTTGTAACCAACCCACAAGACATAAGTAGGAGCAGGTGTTTTCCCCAAGCAACTGTGGCCAAACAGAACATAGCGCTGCTGCCAGAAAAATGGTAGTATTATTTGACCCGTTTCCCAATATTTATGTCTTTAAGTAGGATTAATGATGAGAACTTCTTCTCTGGTGTATTTCTTTCTCAAACTTTACCAATCCATCCTACCAGCTTTCGAACTGCATAACGTTAATACTGCGCGCACAGGAGACATTCATGTCTGCTGCCATTTATCCACCAGCTGCACTCACCAGTCCCGGCGTGCTCACAGCTGGAATGGAAACGAACAGTACGGCTGCTACACAAGGACTCGCATTATACCCGACCCTGATACCAGGGAAAAGCTCCTAGGGCTGGCCCTCACGTAGTGACAGTCCAGGGGAGGACAGCGTTCAGGTTGCACCAGGATTTTTGGGCACATGCAGGCAGGACAGTCAGCTGGAAATTTTGCTCCGCGCTATTGTACACGGTGCTTTCCGTGTCAGCACTCTGTAGGCATATGAAAAAAAGCCAGCCAGCCCCAACAGTGTCAGCAGGGTGGAAAGAACAGTTATTTCTCCGCTACACAGGACACCCAGGTTGCCGTTTCCTCATTTATAGTGACTGCTGTTGGTAGACAAAATAGGAAATGAGCGGTACCAGCATGAGATGAGCTCCCGGCTCTCAGCGCGTTGCTGACCTCTCCCAGTTGAAAACAACGACGAACGCAGAAGCCACGGCTGCTTTCTGCAGTTCGCTCACGCGAAGGGCATCTCTGCGTAAAGTCCGCTGCAGCGCCCAGTCCCCAGTACTTCTAGAGGTGTGGGCTTAGGTCCTGCAAGCAGTCAGACTGCAGGTCAGCATGGGCTAATTCAGAGCAGGATTACCCAGGGGAGCACTGTAGGGACGCTCGATGAAAGCAGAACAAGTGAACAGAAGTAAAACGGCCTTATCACATGCCTGTTAATTTGTGCAAAGTATACTATTTGCTTAAGTCCCTTCTACTTTTGGTAACCACGAGTATCACAGAAACATCTAGCCTGAGCAGTGTGAGTAAAACCACACCTGCATGGTCCAGTTCCACTGCACTGAGCGGACCTGGTGATCTAGCTGAGACGGTTACTGCATTACACCAGCTTCTTAGCTATGGGAGTGATTTGGAAAAGAAAAAGCAATACATCCGAGCAAGTTGGGTTTTGGGTCTTAAAGATGATGCTTTAAAATGTGTTTCTTTGGGAAGTTCTCTGTGACCATTTTGCTGTGGTGAACTGTACTTTTTTCACAAATATGAGGATGTATTATGACTAAAGAGATATCTTCTTTTATAGCAAGCTCCAACGTACTATGTCAGTAAAATCGAGACCAGGTTACAGTTATCTTCTGAAGGTCAGTGATTTTACACTGTCTTAATTTCATAACAAACTGTTCTGGGTGTGGGATAGGCTTTCATATCTAACACTGTATTTTGCAAATTATGTATTTTATAAGGCTTTCAACATGTCATTCACCCAAATCTTATGATATGAAAATGGAATAGAAGAGACTGGGCTGCAGTTAAATCAGAATTGTTCAATTTTCCTTTTGTCCTCAAAAGCTTTTCCTGCCTTTCACTACTCTTTCAGAATAGAGACTACTTCAAACATAAATTCAAGATACAAAACAGTCCTCAAACTTTTTATCTGCAAATACATAAAAATACTGTGACTCCAGTTCAGTTGCATGTGTCTTGCCAATCTAATACGCAAATTAAATGAATACAGTATCTGGATCACAGAGATGCAGAGCTGGATCCAGATTTCAAATACATCAATATGGAGAGGAGGCATGTCTCATATTTTGGTTTGGCAAAAATAGGAGCTGGACCCAGGCTGAGGCTCTTCAAACCACGCTGAAATCCTAGACCATGTCTGTGCTCTTCTCAGGTGATTAGATTTTTTTTTCTTACATAGTCCTGCTTCTCACCATTTGAACATTCTGGAGCTGCCCCAGATGCTACATGCCAAGAAATGCTAAGAGAACATCGTTTAGGTCAGAGACCAAAATTCTAAGCAATCACTTCAGATTTTCTCTGACATTAATTTTGCACAAATTCTTCCCAATATATCAAATCTAGGACAGGTTAACAACCATATTGTGTTGCTTCTCCATTCGTTACTCGTGAGTATTTGGATTAACTTTTGTCCCTGAAAGAAGTAAAACAAATCAGGAGCTCGACCAGGTGTGTCCTAATAACACTGAGCTTTTTGGAAGCTCAGTGCCTATTTTTCTTCTCACTGATGAGCACTTTTATTAACTGAAGTGGAGCCTATCCTGTTCTGCAGCAGTTGAAGTAAAAGAAAAGCTGATCTAGAGGACATGTCTGCAAGGGATGTTCTCAGTCTAAATGATCAGCGTTTTACTGTGAATTGCTATGTGCAAATTGCAGCAAATACACACTAATTGGCTTACTCATAAGTTTTAAAATCCTCAAATATATTTTGAGTCCTCCACAGTGGTGCTCCCTAGAGACGTCGCTATCCCTGGCTCTTTGTTACTGCCTCTCTGCCAGATGTTGCCATTTCACCGACCAGCAGTATTTTTACAGTAAGCAAGCCTGTATCTTTTCTAAGATAAAAATTACTGAATTAACTCTATCAGTACACACTGGTGTACTGATTCTGACTGAAGAGGAGCAGGAGTATGCTGCACACTATGGCGCTGGCAGATGTGGTTGAGATACAGGGATGCAAAGTTGGTGATGTGGATGATTTTGCCTTAAACCGGTACATCTGCTTTACAAGGTTACAAGATCTTTTCATGCTTTGAACTTGAGCCATATTGTCCGTAAAGTATTGCGACACTGAAATATGTTTAATAACATATTTAATAGATAAAGCAATACAGACTAGTTATGTCAGATTCCCATGCTAGAGATGGTATCTCTGTTTTGTCTGGAAATAGCTGTGCTGGAAATCTAAGATCGTTGTCTGCTCCTGCAAGAATCCTAACCCCTTCTTTAAGTTTCAGGCTGTTAAAATATGATTTGAAGAAGCATCTGAAATTTTAGCCACTTTTTCAGACCCAAGCTCAGCTGAGTTACCCATTGGTAATTAAAGCACTCATTTAAACATGGAAGAAATGTAACAGATACTTTCTGGGGGAAATGTCCATGCGTTAGTCACATCCATGGCTGCTGCTCTGCCAAGCACTGGGGATCCTACATTTTGTCTCAGAAAGATGTTGTTTCCAACAAAGTTAATGTGGATTCTCATTTGTCTCTCTCTTTATGGCCTCCAGGTATGCTTTACTATGCAGCCATACATGAGAAGCTGTTTACAACAAGGCTGGGGAATTCCTTTAAGTGTGCCAGCAAGCAAACCTTCATCTTGGAGAAGAACTTCCAGCTACTCTTTGTTAACATGCGGCTGCAGGCGTTTGATATTGTCGGTAACCAGTTTGGAAAAGGTAAGTAGAAGGATACCTTTTCCACCCTTCCAAAGTCAGCACTCTGGTAGCCTGAGAGGTATAACCTCCTAGATTATAACCACACACATGCGGTGATCCTGTAACACCTATAGCACAATCACAGCTTTGTAGTAGTTCCCAAATAATGTTATCTTCCTGTTGCTGTAGTCTTACCCTTTTCTGAGTAATTTTCAACACAGTGCTAATACCTGTGGAAGATAGAAAAGTATCTTTCCCTCCTGCATTCAGTACCTTGTGTTTCACCTTTTCATTAAAAATGTTCAACTCTATAGCCACAATTTTATTCTTCACTCATTTTCTCCCAGAGCAAGTGGAGGTGCGTTCACCACCATTGCATTTCCAAAACCCCTAATATGTACAGTTCAGTTCAAGGTCACTGTTCTCAATATAGTCAGATTTTAGCTATTTTGAAAGGCTTTTGACAGTCATGATGCCTCACAGCTGCATCAGCAAAACTGACTACTAATAAGGGATATTTATGAATGCAGGATGATACTTTCAGAGCAACTGTGTCTAGACATGATGAAATGTGCCCCTGAGGAGGAACACGATTGGCACGCTCCCAGTTTCAGAATTAAACATGATGCTCTTCTCTGCAATTTGTCTTTTCTTTAGTACAGCCACAAAGAGGCAACCATGTAGCTTAGTAAAGGACAGAGACAGACCAGTACTGACTCCTCTGGTCTCTGGGTTGCCCACACTGGGAGAATGTATTGGGGCTCATCACAACTTCTTTCCTACAAACACACCCGGGGTTCCTTCCACAGGGAAATGAGATGTTGTCATCCTTGTTTCTTGTTCAGAGGTGCAGCCAGGACCTGGCCAGGCTGTGGGGCCAGGACTGCTGGGTGCACCAGGAAATTCCTGTTACTCACAGTATGGACACTCTCAGCGTCTACTGCCTTACTTCTTATGAGATGCATGAGAGATCCTACAAAAAGCAGAGAGGTGGACTAGATGGTAGTCTGTGGACTCTTTCCAACTCTTCACACTTCTGTGACTTCCTCTCAGGGTCTTTCCATGCAAAAACTCAGGTGGACCGATAGGCTTATCAGCTCTCCAGCCCTTCACATGCACTAATAAAACATTGACTTCTGACATTTGACTTTCTGCATGCTTACAAAATACAGCCCCTGTATTCTTTTTACTTTAGATCTATCTTTTGACTCAGTTTGGCTCTGCTTGATTCTTCTTTTGTTAGTTCACCATTTTTCCTGTTATTCTAAAATGAATATAATGGGAAACAACATTTGGGGCTTTTTAAAGACATGAACTTTTTTTTTGCATACTTTTCTTTAGATTCTTAAAAATGACACTGAGAATCCAATCTATGCTCTCATCCTCATGAAGATTTTTTTCATGGGATAACACTGAGCTGGAACAACTCATGGGATCCCATCTGGTCCCCACATTCCCATTTGAATTTGTACAATGAGTGAGTTCAGTCGTGGCTTTTGGTATGGCCTCACATCTAGTGGAGACAGAGCTTAGAAAGACTCTCTCTCTCTCTCTTTTTTCTCCCTCCAAGATCAGGCTAATCTCTGCTAATCAATAGCATATACAAAAATAAATTAGTTTTGATCTTAATCAAAAGGCTGAGAAAGCAGCTACCACCTCTGAAATAATTCCCCAGTGGCCATGAAATAGTTATGAAACTGTTACGTACCTCTGCTGTGTGTGTAGATTTTGAAAGACAAAATCCCCAGTGAAGGAATGACTCTACACACACCACCGGCCTCCTCCCTACAGGTTTCTTGAGGCTGGTTGTTTCACTTCTGTTGCTGCTGATTTGCCGATCTTTAAAAGAGGAAGAAAAAGAAAACACTAATGACCATTGGTTTCAAGTTCCTTACAATTTTGTACAGACTGCAGCAATGTTACATCAATAGCTTAGCCTGTTTGATTCTGGAAAGCTGTAAAAGTGTCTTCTGAACTGCACTCCAGTACATCAGAAACGATTCCTAGAGTTCATAGCCCAAGGTTTTGTCAAAGCAAAATGGCCAATTCAAACATCTCTGGCTTTTGCAATACCCAAATGCAAAGGCTTTTCAGTTCACTTCCTTAACAGCAGGTTACATTAAGGCTTCTGCCTTCCTAATCTCTTGATGTTCTGAGTTAGCCACAATTATCCACAAATATTCTGAATTAAACACAATTAGAACTTGATTTTTCTTAGGAAACACTGACTTAACTAGGATTCTTGCTGCGCTAATAATGTACTGGACTGTGGGCTCCCTTCTCTGGCCTGATCCTTTTTACTGGGCAGAAGCAATTAGATGGCACATAGGAGCAGTTTTTGTCCATGCAGGATATGTATTGCTCTTTATTTTTAGACTTGCACTTTGTAGTGTGATGTTCCACATCTGGTAGCAGCAAGAAAGCCTCCTGCTGTGTATGTACTGATCTTGATGGTAAAACAATTATGCAGACACGAAAGAGCAGGGTCATTCTCCAGCGAAGCACGTAGCTATTTCGAAAGGGGCAAGTATTGTTTTCTTGAGATAAGATTCACCACAGATGAAAAGGTATTAAGTATAGCTCAGGAAAAAGAAAGAAAAAAAAGAAAACAAGGTTTTGAGAACTTCTGGCTCGTACTTGCTAACTTTTCTGGAATATATAATCTAGGGGTACGGTCTTCTGCTGTAACACACTCTCTGATCTCCTTTTACTTTCAGAAGAAGAATGTTTTCCTGATAAAAACAGCAAAGCAGCTCCCATCGCGGTGGGCCTGAGTATCCTGGGATTGTTTGTCATTGCGTTTGCCACATTTCTCATTTCCAGAAGAAAGCCGCATAGAGGATACGAACGTATCTGAGGTGCCCTTGTACTTCCAAATGTGTGTAGCCAGAAGAGAAGTCACAGGGGTTTTAGCTTCTACCTGGCCATCTCATTGCCCTGAAGCCATACTTTTAAGTGGGATGACACCATGTGTTTAAAGATAATGAATATTTCTGGAAGCGATTTCTGTAAGGTGGGAAGGAGAGAACTCACACCATCTACTTTAGCCTATTCTTAAGATTTAATTTAGATGTAGTCCAGAGGACCAAAGTGAGGGGCCTAAATTCTTTATATTACCACCAAAGGAGGCAATTCAGATTGCCTAAAACCAGCTTAAAGCAGGCAGTATCACTGTCCCCCAGAAAATCCATCAGGTTTCTTAAAGATGGCGTTTAGATTTATTAAAATAGATGAGTCCAGCGATACGACCTCCAAGTGAATAAACCAGAGGTCCACAGCTGCAGACATCCCTGTTAAATGAGAGCTCAGTGAAAGCCTCGTGGGAACATTGTGTACACTGGAGTCTCAGGGCAAGCGTACGTGTGACTTCCATTCATAAGCAGGTTCGCACCCGTCCTGTAAATATCAGGGTTACATTTCGTAAGTTCTTGTTTTTTCCTACTAAGCCCTTAAGAA